>NC_068447.1:31950415-32125415 GCF_023373465.1 Oncorhynchus keta
TAAAAATCCAGTCAAATGAGATTTCTGTGCAATAAAAAATTATAATAGGTCACTAAATAGACACAGTTGGCCATCCTCATTAACGTTCCCTGGATACCATTCATGTAATGGAGGACTCAATTCTTTCATCTCATTTGGGTAAAGAGCAGAAAAAAAGAGTCCAAAGCTAATACGCAAAGAGCAATTGTCCACCTACGCCAACATGACTGTCATTGGATACAATGGTGTTTTGGTGGAAGGCGACATCTTTCATTGCAATTGATTGGCCCCAAAGCCATTGTTTGTCCAAATAGCACTTAGCCGTAACGCAATCTAGCCCGGGCTAATCATTACATGGTACAATTGTTCACAGAAACATGTCAAAAGGGACACAATACTGGTCTGGAATGAAAGGATGAAAAGAGGCAGGTATTACAGATTTGTAGGGGTAGCCTATATTGGCAGTAATATTGGCAGTAAATATTGACAGTAAATACGCCAAATTCCGAAGTGTTTAAGGTTAAGTTTAGGCATAAAAACTGCTATATGGGCGACCCAACAAAATTCTCATGGAAATGTGAGTTATAGATCTGTCATTCTCATTGAATTCAAGTCTAAGAAGCGGTAGATATGTTCTATGTGCGTTATTTCTATGCTTCCCGTGTAGTCTTTGCGTCTTTTACTTTCAGTTTTGTAGAGATAAACTCAAAATACCAACATATGAGAAATACTGTACTTTATTAATGTTTCAATGGAACCCACCAAAATCATTTATTGATTTATTTCAAAATCAAAGTCCTCAAATTCAAGGTTTCACAATTAATGGCACCCTTAAAGATGATTGTAAATAACATCTACCAAAATTAAACCAGGAATTAAATTCCACTTATTATTTAAGTTTATCTAAGTCTTAAGGAACCATATTGAGCCATTACATCACTTCCTGTTTCACTAGAGTATAAAAATGAGGTAACACGAATGCAATATCCCTTTGTCATCCAACACCATGAAGAAAAGAAAAGAAAAGAACTGGCAGTTCAAAAGAGACAGATGGTCGTGGACTTTCATAAATCTGGTAATGGCTACAAAAAGATCCACAAACTATTGAATATACCACTGAGCACTGTCAGGGCAATTATAAAAAATAAAATAAAAAGATCTGGAACAGTTGAAAACCTCACGGGTTGAGGACGCAAATGCATTTTGCCCCCTAGGATAGGGAGGAGAATGGTGAGAGAAGCAACTAAATCCCCAAGAATCACTGTGAAAGAATTGCAGGCCTTGGTGGCGTCTTGGGGTCACCAGGTTTCAAAAAGCATCATCAGACAGCACCTCCACAACCACAGGCTCTTTGGAAGGGTTGCCAGAAGAAAGCCCTTTCTGACACAAAGACACAGACACAAGCGCATCGAGTTTGCCAAACATCATTTAAATTATGACTGGAAGAAGGTGCTCTGGTCAGATGAGACCAAAAGGGGAGGCTGTATGTATATTTGTAAACAACAGCTGGTGCACGATATCTAAGGAAGTCTCAAGGTTTTGCTCGCCTGAGGTAGAGTATCTCATGATAAGCTGTCAACCACACTATCTACCTAGAGAGTTTTCATCTGTATTTTTCATAGCTGTCTTCATACCACCACAGACCGATGCTGGCACTAAGACCAAACTCAATGAGCTGTATTCCGCAATAAGCTAACAGGAAAATGCTCATCCAGAGGCGGCGTTCCTATTATCCAGGGACTTTAATGCAGGGAAACTTAAATCCAGTTTACCAAATTTCTACCAGCATGTTAAATGTGCAACCAGAGGGAAAAACTCTAGACCACCTTTACTCCACACACAGAGACGTGTACAAAGCTTTCCCAAGCCCTCTATTTCGTAAATCTGACCATAATTCTATCCTCCTGACTCCTGCTTACAAGCCAAAATTAAAGCAGGAAGCCCCAGTGACTCAGTCAATAACAAAGTGATCAGATGAAGCAGATGCAAAGCTACAGGACTGTTTTGCTATCACAGACTGGAATATGTTCCGGGATTCTTCCGATGGCATTGAGGAGTACACCACATCAGCCACTGGCTTCATCAATAAGAGCATTGATGACATCGTCCCCACAGTGACCGTACGTACTTACCCCAACCAGAACCATGGATTACAGGCAACATCCGCACTGAGCTAAAAGGTAGAACTGCTGCTTTCAAGGAGCGGCACTCGCGGCACTTCTAGGAAATCCCTTTATGCCCTCTGACGAACCATCAATACAGGACTAAGATGGAATCGTACTACACCGGCTCCAACGCTCGTCGGATGTGGCAAGGCTTGCAAACAATTACAGACTACAAAGGGAAGCACAGCCGAGAGTTGCCTAGTGACACAAGCCTACCAGACGAGGTAAATTACTTCTATGCTCGCTTCGAGGCTAGTAACACTGAAACATTCATGAGAACATCAGCTGTTCCGGATGACTGTGTGATCACGCTCTCCGCAGTCGATGTGAGTAAGACCTATAAGCAGGTCAACATTCACAAGGTCACAGGGCCAGACAGATTACCAGGACGAGTACTCTCAGCATGCACTGACCAACTGGCAAGTGTCTTCACTGACATTTTCAAGCTCTTCCTGTCTGAGTCTGTAATACCAACATGTCTTAAGCAGACCACCATAGTCCTTGTGCCCAAGAACACTAAGGTAACCTGCCGAAATGACTACCGACCCATAGCACTCAAGTGCTGGTCATGGCTCACATCAACACCATTATCCCAGAAACCCTAGACCAACTCTAATTTGCATACTGCCCCAGCAGATCCACAGATGATGCAATCTCTACTGCACTCCACACTGCCCTTTCACACCTGGAAAAAAATAACACCTATGTGAGAATGCTATTCATTGACTACAGCTCAGCTTTCAACACCATAAAAGCCCTCAAAGCTCATCACTAAGCTAAAGAACCTGGGACTAAACACCTCCCTCTGCAACTGGATCTGGGACTTCCTGACGGGCCGCCCCTAGGTGGTAAGGGTAGGAAACAACACATCTGCCATGCTGATCCTCAACACAGTGACCCTCAAGGATGCATGCTCAGTCCCCTCCTATACTCCTTATTCACTCATGACTGCACGGCCAGGCACGACTTCAACACCATCATCAAGTTTGCCGATGACACAACAGTGGTAGGCCTGATCACCAACAACGACAAGACAGCCTATAGGGAGGAGGTCAGAGACCTGACAGTGTGGTGCCAGGAGAACAACCTCTCCCTCAACGTGATCAAGACTAAGGAGATGATTGTGGACTACAGGAAATGGAGGACCAAGCACGCCCCCATTCTCAACGACAGGACTGTGGTGGAACAGGTTGACAGCTTCAAGTTCTTTGGTGTCCACACCACCAACAAACTAACATGGTCCAAGCACTCCAAGACAGACGTGAAGAGGGCATGACAAAACCTAGTAGACTTGTTTTGGCATGGGCCCTCAGATCCTCAAAAAATTCTGCAGCTGCACCAGCGAGAGCCTCCTGACTTGTTGCATCACTGCCTGGTATTGCAACTGCTCGGACTCCTACTGCAAGGCACTACAGAGGGTAGGGCCTACGGCCCAGTACATCACTGGGTCCAAGCTTCCTGCCATCCAGGACCTCTATACCAGATGGTGTCAGAGGAAGGCCCTACAAATTGTCAAAGACCCCAGCCACCCCAGTCATAGACTGTTCTCTCTGCTACCGCATGGCAAGCAGTACCGGTGTCTAGGTCCAAGAGGCTTCTAAACAACTTCTACCCCCAAGCCATAAGACTACTGAACATCTTATCAAATGGCTACCCAGACTGTTTGCATTGCCCCCCCCTCGCATTCCCCTTGACTCTTTTACACTGCTGCTTACTCTCTGTTATTATCTATGCATAAGTCACTTAAATAACTCTACCTACATGTATATATTACCTCAATTACCTCCACTAACCAGTGTCCCCGCACATTGACTCTGTACCAGTACCCCTTGTAGGGAGCTTCTACCTCGGGATCAGATCCTCAGAGCTCCCAGCCTCACCAGACCATGAGGCTGCCTGAGAGACCGGCCCCTTCGACATCAGCAGTCATCATAGGCAGCTCTATGGTGAGAAACATCTCAGTCTCCAAGGTTAAAACCCTGTGCTACCCTGGAGTACGAATACAGGACATAGCAAGGCTACTTCCGAATGTTCTAGCACAGATCCTGGGAGCTGACACTGTCGTAGTCCAGATCATACTCTACAGGAATGACGGAGTCCATCCAAATCATCTTTGCTTCAGGACTCTGTCCACGCATTTCAAGGCTGCATTGAAACAATGAGTGGTAAATGATCCAAGACCAGCTCAGTTAATCCCTACCATTACGACAATGAGTTGTCATAATGCTGCATCAAATGTATATGATCTTAGGGGCATTGACATGTTGAATGCACTGAGCTGTCTGTCTAAACTACTGGCACACAGCTTGGACACCCATTCATACCACACAAGACATGCCACAAGAGGTCTCTTCAAAGTCCCCAAGTCCAGAACAGACTATGGGAGGCACACAGTACTACATAGAACCATGACTACATGGAACTCTATTCTCCATCAAGTAACTGACGCAAAGCAGTAAAATTAGATTTTAAAAAACAGATTAAAAAACACCTTATGGAACATTCGGGGACTGTGAAGCAACACAAACATTGGCACACACACACACACACACACACACACACACACACACACACACACACACACACACACACACACACACACACACACACACACACACACACACACGCACACACACATACACTCACACACATACACTCACTCACGATAACATATGCACTATACATACACATGGATTTAGTACTGTAGATATGTGGTAGTGGTGGAGTCGGGGCCTGAGGGCACACAGTGTGTTGTGAATGTATTTTAATGTTTTAAAATGGAATAAACTGCCTTAATTGTGCTGGACCCCAGGAAGAGTAGCTGCTGCTTTGGCATCAGCTAATGGGGATCCATAATAAATACAATACAATATATAGCCACTCTATTGTTATTTTACTGATGCTCTTAATTTTTTTGTTACTTTTTAAAAATGATTATAAAAAATTAAAAAATATATTTTAAAAAAACCTTTGTTGCTTATGTTGGTTATGGGCTTGTAAGTAAGCATTTCACTATAAGGTCTACTACACCTGTTGTATTCGGCGCATGTAACAAATACAATTTGATTTGATAAGTTCATGAGTTAGTTACCAGCCTCAGAAATTGCAGCCCAAATATATGCACATCTCAACATCAACTGTTCAGAGGAGACTGTGTGAATAAGGCCTTCATGGTTGAATTGCTGCAAAGACACCACTACTAAGGACACCGATAAGAAGAAGAGACTTACTTGGGCCAAGAAACATGAGTAATCGTCTGTGAGATGCGGTGTGGGTGAACGGATGATCTCCTCATGTGTATTTCCCACCGTAAAGCATGGAGGAGGAGGTGTTATAGTGTGGGGTTGCTTTCCTGGTGACACTGTCTGTGATTTATTTAGAATTCAAGGCAAACTTAACCAGCATGGCTACCACAGCAGTCTGCAGCAATACGCCATCCCATCTGGTTTGGGCTTAGTGGGACTATCATTTGTTTTTCAACAGGACAATGATCCAACACACCTCCAGGCTGTGTAAGTGCTATTTTACCAAGGAGAGTGATGTAGTGCTGCTTCAGATGACCTGGTCTCCGCAATCCCCCGATATAGACTGTTGCAGCATAGATACTGGAGACTGAGACGTGTGTGTGTGTGAGTGGGGGGGGGGGTTGTGTTGGAGTGTCAATGTAGTGTGAGTGAGTGTTTATATGGTGTGTACTGCCAGAAGAGGACTGGCCACCCCTCATAGCCTGGTTCCTCTCTAGGTTTCTTCCTAGGTTTTGGCCTTTCTAGGGAGTTTTTCCTAGCCAACGTGCTTCAACACCTGCATTGCTTGCTGTTTGGGGTTTTAGGCTGGGTTTCTGTACAGCACTTTGATATATCAGCTGATGTACGAAGGGCTATATAAATACATTTGATTTGATTTGATTTACTGTACATATAGTTTGTGAGTGTGCGTAGGGTCAGTGCAAGATAGTAAATGCGGATTGTTTGGTTACCATTAATTTACTATTTAGCACTCTGGCTATTTAGCTGTCTTACGGCTTGAGGGTACAAGCTGTTCCGGAGCCTGTTGGTCCGAGAGCCAATGTTCCTGTACCGTTGGCCAGATGTTTTGGGAGTCTTTTGCAATTTTTCGGGCCTTCCTCTGACACCGCCTGATATAGAGGTCCTGGATAGCAGGGAGCTCGGCCCCAGTGATGAATTGGGTTGTCCACACCACGCTCTGTACCACTTAGGGCGGTGCATTTGCCATGGTGATGCAGCCAGTCAAGATGCCCTCTATGGTGCAGCAGTATAACTTTTGAGGATCCGAAGGCCCATACCAAATCTTTTCAGTCTCCTAAGGGGGAAGACGCACTGCCGTGCCCTCTTCACAACTGTGCAGGTGTGTGTGGACCATATTAAGCCTTTAGTGATGTGAACACCAAAGAATTTGAAGCTCTCAACCCGCTCCAAAACAGCCCGTCAATGTGAATGGGGCGTGCTCTCCCCTCTTTCTCCTGTAGTCCAAGATCACCACCGTGGCCTTATTGACGTTGAGGGAGAGGTTGTTGTCCTGGCACCACACTGCTAAGTCTCTGACCGCCTCCCTGTTTGCTGACT
Source organism: Oncorhynchus keta (assembly GCF_023373465.1). Lineage (NCBI taxonomy): Eukaryota > Metazoa > Chordata > Actinopteri > Salmoniformes > Salmonidae > Oncorhynchus > Oncorhynchus keta. Next base: position 31,957,143 of record NC_068447.1, read on the forward strand.
CATCGTTATCGGTAATCAGGCCTAACACCGTCGTGTCATCAGCAAAATGAATGATGGTGTTGGAGTCGTGCGTGGCCATGCAGTCGTGGGTTACCTAACCTCACCACCTGGGGCCTGCCTGTCAGGAAGTCCAGGATCCAGTTACAAATCAAATCACATTTTATTGGTCACATACACATGGTTAGCAGATGTTAATGCCAGTGTAGCGAAATTATTGTGGTTCTAATTCCAACTATGCAGTAATATCTAACAAGTAATCTAACAAATTCACAACAACTACCTTAAACACACAAATACACACAAATGTAAAGGGATGAATACAATATGTACAAAAAATGATGGATTAGTGATGGCGTGCGGCATAGGCAAGATGCAGTAGATGGTATAGAATACAGTATATACATATGAGATGAGTAATGTAGGATATGTAAACATTATTAAAGTGCCGTTATTTAAAGTGACTAGTAATACCTTAATTAAGTCAATTTATTTAAGTGTGGCCAGTGATTTGAGTCTGTAAGTTGGCAGCAGCCTCTCTATGGCTGTTTAACAGTCTGATGGGCTTGAGATAGAAGCTGTTTTTCAGTCTCTCGGTCCCAGCTTTGATGCACCTGTACTGACCTTGTCTTCTGGATGATAGGGGGCTGAACAGGCAGTAGCTCGGTGGTTGTTGCCCTTGATGATCTTTTTGGCCTTCCTGTGACAACGTGATGCGTTGTGCAGACCGCACTACACTCTGGAGGGCCTTGTGTTTGAGGGCGGTGCAATTGCTGTACCAGGCGGTGATACAGCCCGAAAATATGCTCTCGATTGGGCATCTGTAAAGGTTTGTGAGTGTTTTAGATGACAAGCCAAATGTATTCAGCCTCCTGAGGTTGAAGAGGTGCTGTTGCGCCGACTTCACCATGTTGTCTGTGTGGGTGGACCATTTCAGTTTGTCTGTGATGTTTACGCTGAGTAACTTAAAACTTTCCACCTTCTCCACTACGGCCCCGTCGATGTGGGTTGGGGGGGGTGCTCCCTCTGCTGTTTCCTGAAGTCCACAATCATCTCCTTTGTTTTGTTGACATTGAGTGTGAGGTTATTTTCCTGACACCACACTCCGAGGGCCCTCACCTCCTCCCTGTAGGCCGTCTCATCGTTGTTGGTCCAGGACCCAGTTGCACAGGGCAGGGTCAAGACACAGGTTCTCAAGCTTAATGACACGTTTGGAGTGTACAATGGTGTTAAATGCTGAGCTGTAGTCAATGAACAGCATTCTTACATAGGTATTCCTCTTGTCCAGATGGGATAGGGCAGTGTGAGGTGTGATGACAATTGCATCTTCAGTGGACATATTGGGGCAGTAAGCAAATTGGAGTGGGTCTAGGGTATCAGGTAGGGTGGAGGTGATGTGATCCTAGTCTCTCAAAGCACTTCATGATGACAGAAGTGAGTGCAATGGGGCGATAATAATTTAGTTCAGTTACCTTAGCATTCTTGGGGATGTGGGGACAACAGACTGGGATAGGGATTGGTTGAATATGTCCGTAAACACACCAGCCAGCTGGTCTGCGCATGCTCTGAGGACACGGTAAGGGATGCCGTCTGGGCCGGCAGCCTTGTGAGGGTTAACATGTTTAAATGTATAACTCACTTTGGCCACGGAGAAGGAGAGCCCACAGGCTTTGGTAGTGGTCAGTGGCACTGTATTGTCCGCAAAGCGAGCAAAGAAGTTGTTTAATTTGTCTGGGAGAAAGTCGTCGCTTGGGGGTATACACAGTTGTGACTATAATCGAAGAGGATTCTCTTGGAAGATAATCCGGTCGGCATTTGATTGTAAGGAGTTCTAGGTCAGGTGAACAAAAGGACTTGAGTTCCTGTATCTTGTTGTGATTACACCATGAGTCGTTAATCATAAGACATACACCCCCGCCCTTCTTCTCGCCAGAGATGTTTGTTTCTGTCGGCGTGATGCGTGAAGAACCGTATCCCGAGTGATCAATGTTTCTGTGAACAGAGAATGTTACAATCTCTGATGTCTCTCTGGAAGGCAACTCGTGCCCTAAATTCATCCACCTTGTTATCTAGAGATTGGACATTGGCGAGTAATATGCTAGGAAGCAGTGGATGGTGTGCTCGCCTTCTGAGTCTGACCAGTAAGCCTCTCCGTCTGCCTCTCCTGTGGTGACCGCATTGTTTTGGGTTGGACTCTGGGATAAGATCCCATGTCCAGGGTGGAGGTCCGAACAAAGGATCCGCTTCGGGAAAGACAGAGTGAAGTGCAATTGTGTTTGCGTCATCTTTCGATCTGTTGGGGCGGCATGTGAATCGGAGTGGATCTAGGGTGTCTGGGATGATCATGACCAGCCTTTCAAAGCACTTCATAAATACAGATGTGAGTGATACAGGGCGATAGTCATTTAGGCATGTTGACATGACTTCCGGCGCCGACAGAGATGGCCGCCTCACTTCGCGTTCCTAGGAAACTATTTTGTTTTTTTACGTGTTATTTCTTACATTGGTACCCCAGGTAATCTTAGGTTTCATTACATACAGTCGGGAGGAACTACTGAATATAAGAGCAACGTCAACTGACCATCATTGCAACCAGGAATATGACTCTCCCCAAGCGGATCCTGTGTTTTGCCTTCCACCCAAGACAATGGATCGGTTCCCAGCCGGCGACCCTAAACAACGACGCCGTAAAAGGGGCAAACGAAGCGGTCTTCTGGTCAGGCTCCGGAGACGGGCACATCGCGCACCACTCCATAGCATACTACTCGCCAATGTCCAGTCTCTTGACAACAAGGTTGATGAAATCCGAGCAAGGGTAGCATTCCAGAGAGACATCAGAGAATGGAACGTTCTTTGCACCACGGAAACATGGCTCACTCGAGAGACGCTAACGGAGTCGGTGTAGCTCGCTGGTTTCTTCACGCTTCGCGTCGACAGAAACAAGCATCTTTCTGGTAAGAAGAGGGGCGGGGGGGTATGCCTTATGATTAACGAGTCGTGGTGTGATCATAACAACATACAGGAACTCAAGTCCTTCTGTTGACCTGACTTAGAATTCCTCACAATCAAATGTCGACCGCATTATCTACCAAGGGAATTATTTTCAAATATAATCACAGCCGTATATATTCCCCCCCAAGCAGACACATCGATGGCCCTGAACAAACTTTATTTGACTCAAACTCTATTTGACTGGAAACCACTTATCCCGAGGCTGCATTCATTGTAGAAGGGGCTTTTAACAAGACTAATCTGAAAACAAGACTCCCTAAATTCTATCAGCATATCGACTGTGCTACCAGGGATGGTAAAACCCTGGATCATTGTTAGTCTAACTTCCGCAACGCATATAAGGCCCTCCCCCGCCCTCCTTTTGGAAAAGCTGACCACGACTCCATTTTGTTTCCAGCCTACAGACAGAAACTAAAACAACAATCTCCCAAGCTCAGGTCTGTTCATTGCTGGTCCGACCAATCTGATTCCACGCTTCAAGACTGCTTCGATCACGTGGATTGGGATATGTTCCGCATTGCGTCCAACAACAACATTGACGAATGCGCTGATTCGGTGAGCGAGTTCATTAGAAAGTGCATCGGCGATGCTATACCCACAGCAACGATTAAAACATTCCCAAACCAGAAACCGTGGATTGATGGCAACATTCGCTCCGAACTGAAAGCACGAACCACTGCTTTTAATCAGGGCAAGGTGACCGGAAACATGACCGAATACAAACAGTGTAGCTATTCCCTCCGCAAGGCAATCAAACAAGCTAAGTGTCAGTATAGAGACAAAGTAGGGTCGCAATTCAACTGCTCAGACACAAAAGGTATGTGGCAGAGTCTAAAGTCAATCACGGATTACAAAAAGAAACCCAGCCCCGTCGTGGACCAGGATGTGTTGCTCCCAGACAGACTAAATAACTTTTTTGCTCGCTTTGAGGACAATACAGTGCCACTGACACGGCCCGCTACCAAAACCTGCGGGCTCTCCTTCACTGCAGCCGACGTGAGTAAAACATTTAAACGTGTTAACCCTCGCAAGGCTGCAGGCCCAGACGGCATCCCCAGCCGCGCCCTCAGAGCATGCGCAGACCAGCTGGCTGGTGTGTTTACGGACATATTCAATCAATCCTTTCCCAGTCTGCTGTTCCCACATGCTTCAAGAGGGCCACATTGTTCCTGTTCCCATGAAAGCTAAGGTAACTGAGCTGAACAACTACCGCCCCGTAGCACTCACTTCCGCCATCATGAAGTGCTTTGAGAGACTAGTCAAGGATAATATCACCTCCACCCTACCTGACACCCTAGACCCACTCCAATTTGCTTACCGCCCCAATAGGTCCACAGACGACGCAATCGCAGCCACACTGCACACAGCCCAAACCCATCTGGACAAGAGGAATACCTATGTGAGAATGCTGTTCATCGACTACAGCTCAGCATTTAACACCATAGTACCCTCCAAACTCGTCATCAAGCTCGAGACCCTGGGTCTCGACCCCGCCCTGTGCAACTTGGTCCTGGATTTTCTGACGGGACGCCCCCAGGTGGTGAGGGTAGGTAACAACATCTCCACCCCGCTGATCCTCAACACTGGGGTGCGTTCTGAGCCCTCTCCTGTACTCCCTGTTCACCCACGACTGCGTGGCCATGCACGCCTCCAACTCAATCATCAAGTTTGCGGACGACACTATCGTGGTAGGCTTGATTACCAACAACGACGAGATGGTCTACAGGGAGGTGAGGGCCCTCGGAGTGTGGTGTCAGGAAAATAACCTCACACTCAATGTCAACAAAACAAAGGAGATGATTGTGGACTTCAGGAAATAGCCGAGGGAGCAACCCCCTATCCACATCAACGGTACAGTGGTGGAGAAGGTGGAAAGTTTTAAGTTCATTGGTATACACATCACGGACAAACTGAATTGGTCCACCCACACATACAGCGTTGTGAAGAAGGCACAGCAGCGCCTCTTCAACCTCAGGAGGCTGAAAAAATGTGGCTTGTCACCAAAAGCACTCACAAACTTCTAAAGATGCACAATCAAGAGCATCCTGTCCAGCTGTATCACCGCCTGGTACGGCAACTGCTCCGCCCACAACCGTAAGGCTCTCCAGAGGGTAGTGAGGTCTGCACAACGCATCACCGAGGGCAAACTACCTGCCCTCCAGGACACCTACACCACCCGATGTCACAGGAAGGCCATAAAGATCATCAAGGAACACAACCACCCAAGCCACTGCCTGTTCACCCCGCTATCATCCAGAAGGCGAGGTCAGTACAGGTGCATCAAAGCTGGGACCGAGAGACTGAAAAACAGCTTCTATCTCCATCAGACTGTTAAGCAGCCACCACGAACATTGAGTGGCCTCTACCAACATACTGACTCAACTCCAGCCACTTTAAAAAGGGAATTGATGGAAAAAATGTATCACTACTTTAAACAATGCCACTTAATATAATGTTACATTATACATTATATACATTACTCATCTCATATGTATATGTATATACTGTCCTCATTTAAACTGCTGCATCTTGCTGCATCTACTGCATCTTGCCATCTTTATGTAATACATGTATCACTAGCCACTTGAAACTATGCCACTTTATGTTTATATACCATACATTACTCTCATATGTATATACTGTACTCTATACCATCTCCTGCATCGTGCCTATGCCGTTCTGTACCATCACTCATTCATATATCTTTATGTACATCTTCTTTATCCCTTTACACTTGTGTGTGTGTATAAGGTAGTAGTTGTGGAATTGTTAGGGTAGATTACTCGTTGGTTATTACTGCATTGTCGGAACTAGAAGCACAAGCATTTCGCTACACTCACATTAACATCTGCTAACCATGTGTATGTGACAAATAAAATTTGATTTGATTTGAGGTTACCTTTGAGCTCTTGGGAACAGGAACAATGGTGGCCATCTTACAAACTGGGACATTGTCTGGTATTTTGTCTGGTGGCTGGTCCGGCTGCCTTGAGAATGTTAACCTGTTTAAACGTTTTGCTAACATCGGCCACGGAGAACGAGATCACACAGTCATCTGGAAAAACAGGGTCTTTCACGCAAGGCACAGCGTTATATTCCTAGAAGGGAGAATAAAAGGCATTTATGTAGATGACACTCGTCAAGATGATCTGCATACATTTTTCTGTGAAAAAGTGGAATATTGAGTACAGGGACTTCATATGACAATACACTCCTGATACCCAACATTTTCTAATAGAGAGCAATGCTACCCCTCTCAATGAAGAGTTGCAGTGAAACGTTCACTGCATTAGTTTCTGCTCCTTGGTCAGCCAAAATCAAACTAAATACATTTTCATTGAGACCTCAACAATGGCCCCTCTTACTCAATCAATTCATTGCAAGTTTGTATTACTGTTGAAGTATCACTTACAGTATGTTGTTGACCTTGATGTAGCAATATAAACATGTATTGTACAGGAGCAAATGAAGGACAATGAGTTGTTGGCAGATATGAATTATTTTCACTTATATATTTTTATATATTTCTGCTGCACACCTCACTCTTCGCTCTCTTTGGGTTTTAGAGGCCATTGATTCAACATTTCCTCCACACCTGAACGAACGGCTACAAGGCTGTTTATATAACCATCCTGCTGTGTGTCTCTGTGTGTGTGTGTGTGTGTGTGTGTGTGTGTGTGTGTGTGTGTGTGTGTGTGTGTGTGTGTGTGTGTGTGTGTGTGTGTGTGTGTGTGTGTGTGTGTGTGTGTGTGTGTGTGTGTGTGTGTGTGTGCGTGTGTGTGCGTGTGTGTGTGCGCGCATGTGTGCGTGTGTGCGTGTGTGTGTGTGTGTGTGTGTGTGTGTTTTTATGATTAACACAGCCAATATACTGAAAGCCTCAAGGCTGAGGATATGTGTGTATGGTTAGCAGTTATTTTTTTTATTATAAGAAAGTGTCAAACGGTACATACTAGTATTCTGCACTGTACTGTGCAGTGCCTAGCTCTATTTCATTCCCCAGAGACAGTATCTGCTGAATACTGGACAGTCATTCATCGGTTCATGTTCTGATTCATTGGCTGCAGTACATGTAGTCCAGTTGAGGACCCCTGTGGACACATAGGTTTGTCAAACAGAACACTATAATACACTACGTGACCAAAAGTATGTGGACACCTGCTTTGTTGAACATCTCATTCCAAAATCATGGGCATTAATATGAAGTTGGTCCCCCCTTTACTGCTATAACAGCCACTCTTCTGGGAAGGATTTCAACTAGATGTTGGAACATTGCTGAGGGGACTGGCTTCCATTCAGCCACAAGTGCCTTAGTGAGGTCGGGCACCGATGTTGGGCAATTAGGCCTGGCTTGCAGTCGGCATTCTAATTCATCCCAACGGTGTTTGATGGTCACATGCTGTGAGCGTGTGTGGACTTCCACTTTGCGGCTGAGCCGTTGTTGCTCCTAGATGTTTCCACTTCACTATAACAGCACTTACAGTTGACTGGTGCAGCTCTAGCAGGGCAGTAATTTGACAAACTGATTTATTGGAAAGCTGGCATCCTATGACAGGGTCACGTTAAAAGTCACTGAGATCTTCAGGAAGGCCATTCTACTGCCATTGTTTGTCTATGGATATTGCATGGCTGTATGCTCGATTTTATACACCTGTCAGCAACAAGTGTGGCTTAAATAGCCGAATCCACTCATTTGAAGGGGAGTCCACATACTTTTGTATACACAGTGCATTCAGAAAATGTTCAGACCATTTGACTTTTTCTCTATTTTCGTTACAGCCTTATTATAAAATTGATTTAAAAATAAAAAAGGATATATATATCAATCTAAACACAGTAACTGATAATGACAAAGCAAAAACCTTTTTTATTTTTTATTTTGCAAACTGTGGGAACTTATATAGACAGGTTTGTGGCAATTTTGAGTCTCATAGCAAAGGGTTTGAATACGTACAGTACCCGTCAAATGTTTGGACACATCTACTTAGGGGTTTTCTTTATTTTTACTAAGAGTAATAGTGAAGACATCAACACTATGAAATAACACATATGGAATAATGATGTTCGTGATTGATTGATCTGTTGGGCTCACACGTCACCCTCCTCTGGTCATCCTGGCATCGGTCGGACAGTGCGCGTCTTAGTGGGAAATACTGGTGACCCACTTTAGCTAAGGACGTAAGGGTTTATGCACAATCAAGCCAGATCGAGGCACCTGCGGTGGATGACTGGTTTCGGCGCTCGGAGGAAACCTGGGACGCTGCCCATGTACGCCTGCAACGGGCCATCAGGCGACAGCAGTCGAGCGCCGACCGCCACCGCAGTGAGGCTCCGGTGTATACACCGGGAGACCAGGTCTGGCTCTCAACCCGAAACCTGCCCCTTTGCCTGCCCTGCCGGAAGCTGGGTCCGCGGTTTGTGGGGCCATTTAAAGTCCTGAGGAGACTGAACGAGGTATGTTATAGGTTACCCCCTGATTATCGTATTAACCCCTCGTTCCATGTGTCTCTCCTCAGTACTGTCACGACTTCCGCCGAAGTTGGTGCCTCTCCTTGTTCGGGCGGCGTTCGGCGGGCGTCGTCACCGGCTTTCTAGCTGCCATCAATCCACGTTTATTTTCCCATTTGTAATGTCTTGATTGTACACACCTGGTTCCCATTACATTATTATTATTTCCCTATTTAACCCTCTGGTTCCCATTACATTATTATTATTTCCCTATTTAACCTTCTGGTTCCCATTACATTATTATTATTTCCCTATTTAACCCTCTGGTTCCCATTACATTATTATTATTTCCCTATTTAACCCTCTGGTTCCCATTACATTATTATTATTTCCCTATTTAACCCTCTGGTTCCCATTACATTATTATTATTTCCCTATTTAACCCTCTGGTTCTCATTACATTATTATTATTTCCCTATTTAACCCTCTGGTTCCCATTACATTATTATTATTTCCCTATTTAACCCTCTGGTTCCCATTACATTATTATTATTTCCCTATTTAACCCTCTGGTTCTCATTACATTATTATTATTTCCCTATTTAACCCTCTGGTTCTCATTACATTATTATTATTTCCCTATTTAACCCTCTGGTTCCCATTACATTATTATTATTTCCTATTTAACCCTCTGGTTCTCATTACATTATTATTATTTCCCTATTTAACCCTCTGGTTCCCATTACATTATTATTATTTCCCTATTTAACCCTCTGGTTCTCATTACATTATTATTATTTCCCTATTTAACCTTCTGGTTCCCATTACATTATTATTATTTCCCTATTTAACCTCTGGTTCCCTCTGGTTCCCATTACATTATTATTATTTCCCTATTTAACCCTCTGGTTCCCATTACATTATTATTATTTCCCTATTTAACCCTCTGGTTCCCATTACATTATTATTATTTCCCTATTTAACCCTCTGGTTCTCATTACATTATTATTATTTCCCTATTTAACCCTCTGGTTCTCATTACATTATTATTATTTCCCTATTTAACCCTCTGGTTCTCATTACATTATTATTATTTCCCTATTTAACCCTCTGGTTCCCATTACATTATTATTATTTCCCTATTTAACCCTCTGGTTCCCATTACATTATTATTATTTCCCTATTTAACCCTCTGGTTCCCATTACATTATTATTATTTCCCTATTTAACCCTCTGGTTCTCATTACATTATTATTATTTCCCTATTTAACCCTCTGGTTCCCATTACATTATTATTATTTCCCTATTTAACCCTCTGGTTCCCATTACATTATTATTATTTCCCTATTTAACCCTCTGGTTCCCATTACATTATTATTATTTCCCTATTTAACCCTCTGGTTCTCATTACATTATTATTATTTCCCTATTTAACCCTCTGGTTCCCATTACATTATTATTATTTCCCTATTTAACCCTCTGGTTCCCATTACATTATTATTATTTCCCTATTTAACCCTCTGGTTCCCATTACATTATTATTATTTCCCTATTTAACCCTCTGGTTCCCATTACATTATTATTATTTCCCTATTTAACCCTCTGGTTCCCATTACATTATTATTATTTCCCTATTTAACCCTCTGGTTCTCATTACATTATTATTATTTCCCTATTTAACCCTCTGGTTCTCATTATGATTTGTGCGTGAATGTTCCCGGTTCTGTGTTAGTCTGTTGTTTTAGGGTTTGTGATCTCTGCGTGGATTTATGCTGGATTTATTTTTGCTGATTATTTTTCCCGAGCAAAAGTACATTATTTTACTCAGTTCTGTGTCCTGCGCCTGACTCCTTTCTCACCTCTGCACAACTAACACATGACAGTATTTCTGTTTTTTAATTTGAATACATTTGCAAAAATAACAGCAAAAAAACTTGTTGCTTTGTCATTATGGAGTATTGAGTGTAGATTGAGGGAATACAATTATTTCATCCATTTTAGAATGAGGCAGTAACGTAACAAAATGTGGATAAAGTTAAGGGGTCTGAATATTGTACAAATCATCCGCCTCTTATCTAGTTAGGTATGTCCATGAGTCTCCTTTCCATCTCTGCTGGGAATAGACACTCTACAGTATACATATGGTATGTATAGTACAGTCCCAGATTTACAGTCATAAAACGCTCCTCTCCATCTCCCTGTTTGCAACATTTGTTCTTTGACAGTACAATAATGTATATGTGGCTCCTTTCACACCATGACCATTAAAATGTGTTAGCCCTATAACATGTAGAAATATAATCCATTTCATCTCAACTATTGTTAAGGTAAACACAGAACAAATGTCATAGTGACAGAATGCACGATGGCATGTGTCCATCTGTTTGACGACAGACGCAATTATCTATGGGACACACAAAGAATCATGGTTGCCATAGCAGTAAAACTCTATTGCGTCAAGCTAATTAGAGACACTTTACCAGCACGTAAAACGCTGCAATATTTGTATTGAAATCCGATTGAAAAATAGGTTGAGGTTGAGACAATTATCCATTCACATTAAGTTTAAAAAGTTTTAGTGTAACGGGGTAATCCGAAAAGAGACAATAATACACCCAGTATGAACAAAGCAATCCCTCTTAATTGTCTATCAGGGATGTTGTTGAGATGCCTCCAGTGGAGCAGCGTTTGGGGGTCGCTGCTATGAGCTGCTGCTGTTTCTTATAAGCCATTAATTGTGAGGTGCTGACATCAAAATTAAAGACATTTAAACCCACATGCAAATGAATGTTCTAGTGAGATCATTTGTTAGTGGGTAGCGAGTGTGAATACAACTGGGCCTCCTGCCTCTAACACAATTATCCAACTCTGGAATTTTGCCCGAATTGTTTGTTTCTTACATTTTTTCTCCTTTCTTCTTTTTCTAGAGTTTGACATGTTTTTTGTTGTTGTTGTTGTTGTTGCATTTAGCCAGGAGATGTTTACCACAACACCAAAGGTACTCTGTGTTTGAGTTCATGAGAATGCGTCAGCCATCAGTGCAGCCCACATACAGCCCACATAAGCAAATATTAACATCTCTATAGTCCTGTCCCCTAAGTAGAATCTCCTACCCACCGAACCAGGCATTCAGCCACAATGACAGTGTTTGATCATGATACATTGCTGCTTGACTCGAACTCGCAGTAACCCACTCTGAAAGATTTATTCACAAGTCATGATATCCAGGGAGACTGTTGTAGTTGTGTTATCTTTGTGTACAGTGACATTACTGAGGTGAGTAAACATGTCCAGGCAGCCCAAACCTGCTAGGATGTATCAGTGACAGATCAGGACCCCTGGACCTCCTGGACCCTGCTGGTTCTACCCTGTTAACTCCCTCGGTAAACTCAGGGACAGTAGTTATCAGAGAACTTTAGCTCACCACCGTTAGTAGCCTCAGTTTCAATGATCAACTAAACAACACATCGCAGTACTAAAAACAGGCTATGGTAACAAGAAATCAAGTATGCTAATTTGACAGTGTTCTTTACATAAATAGAAACACCAAATATACACCAGAAACAGAGTCGGTGCACTTGTCAACAAGTAGCTTCCCTGGGCGTATTCTCCCCTGCACTCTTGGAGAAGCCAGCCCAGAGATAGTAGTCAGTGCATGGGTAAATTAGTAAATATGTAATTAGAGCAGACTCGTTAGTGATGACACCCCCATGGAGGCCGTCTAATTAGCTCAATTAGCACCATGGGCTCAGGCCTCTCCTCCGCAGTGAGGTGCCCACCGTAGGCCTCCGCAGGAAACGCACTCTGCTCCGACCTGTTCCGAGTTCGAGAGCTCATAGTCACATATACAGACACACACATATGCACACACGCACACCCAAGCATGAACACACACGCACCCATGAACAGGCACAAGCACGAGGGAACGTGTACATACACACACACACACACACTAGACGTAGCACACATGTGCGCATCTACACACTCACTGTGGCTCCCTTGAGATCTAACAGAACCCAATCACCAAGGGATCCCCCTGCGGACTTCATGCCTACCACGCACACAGATGGTACCCACAAAACAAAGAGTTTCTCTCCTTCTTCCTTCCCTTCAACAAAGACATCCTTAGATCAGTTGCAAACGCCTGCAGAGAAAGACGCCTTGTGGCATTGATTGTAGAACTAATTTGTGGTTGTAGTAATGCTTGGAGGGAATTGTCTACATGTCTGCATATGCTTCAGGGGACACTGGTGCAGCGTTTTTGAGAGCTTGCACACAAAACACAGTGGCATGTATACTCACACTGATGAACAAGCGTCTGCCCATAAACAACATATGTTGTAAGTGAACCATGAAGGCACAATGCAACATCCTCATGCATAACCCATACTACCCCATACAAATACATTATACAAATAACCCATACAACCCATTACAAATACATGATACAAATAACCCATTCTACCCAATGTCACGTTCTGACCTTAGTTCTTTTGTTATGTCTTTGTTTTAGTGTTGTCAGGGTGTGAGTTGGGTGGGTTGTCTATGTTCATTTTTCTATGATTTGGTATTTCTGTGTTTGGCCTGGTATGGTTCTCAATCAGAGGCAGCTGTCAATCGTCGTCCCTGATTGAGAACCATACTTAGGTAGCCTGTTTTTCCCCCTTGAGTTGTGGGTGATTGTTTCCTGTGTCTGTGTGTTCCACACGGAACTGTTTCGGTTTGTTATTTTTGTATTTTGTCGTGTTCAGTTTGTTCTATTAAATATGGACACTTACCACACTGCGCATTGGTCCTCCTTCATACGACGACCGTTACACCCCATACAAATACATTATACAAATAACCCATACTACCCCATACAAATACATTATACAAATAACCCATACTACCCCATACAAATACATTATACAAATAACCCATACTACCCCATACAAATACATTATACAAATAACCCATACTACCCCATACAAATACATTATACAAATACCCCATATAAATACATTATACAAATAACCCATACCCCTCAAACATATTCTAATTCAGTAGTCTAAAATTGGCCCAGAGAATCTTGTGTTTCTCGTTGAGAACAACATGGTGGAATCTGAGGCAGTGGTGTGGAGGCAGCAGAGATGCACTATTGAACCTAGTCTTTTGTCAGTGAAATTAAATGCGGTCTCAGTTGTTCTACAAAGCATGCAACAGATTTTCAAAGAAATTAGACAGGCCATGTTTTGCACATGGTGCTAAGGGGAAGCTAGGGGGGGAAGGACAGGTTCCACAACTGCAGGAGGAGAAAAATCAGACGACTGACTGACTTTGAGCCAACACTGTTATCAGATTACCCTTAATTGGAAGTTTAATTAAAAGTTATTTTGAATGTGTTTTACCACGGACTGGCAGAATTACATTAAGTCCTTACAATAGGCACACAACCTGCTTGCAGTACGACGTCAGCACTTTTCTTTATGGGCCGTGCATACAGCAGCCTTCTTACTGCTACAGTGCTACAGTTGTTTCATTAAAGGCAACATATCCAATTACAGGAGTACGGCAGGAGCCATTTTGTTACAAGATGCTCAGATCCCATCTTGATCGGAGGAGCAGATTGGACTTCCTCTCTGGGGTGGTTTCATTAGAGGTCTCTGAGTCTTCCAGTAGGTGGAAACCTGCCACAAACCAAGAGTCTAAACATTTCTATTCATCCCATTAATCTCTGGAATGAGAACAAGGGAAAGGAAAATCCACTCCTAAACATGTATCCTTATCTACTCAGGATATTTCTTCATCAAACCATACGATGTTGAACTAAAATGTTGAATTGTAATGAATAGAATATTTATTTTAGAACCATTCACAGGTGAGGCAGACAAGTGGCTCCCCTTAGCTTATCAGAATAAAATAGATCTGCTGTCTGCAGTATGTGGCAGGTGGATAGCTGAAAGTGATGAGCAGGTGAGAAAATTGATGCTGGAATGTAAACATTTATAGTCTTGGTGTCATTGATGTAATTGGACCCCTAGGTCTGTTACACATGTTTCTTGAAATTAATTTGATACAGTAGCAGAGTGATGAAAGTTGCACAGCCCTATATCTGGTCTGTAATAGTATGTAGCACTTAGCAGGACTCCCAGGGCCACTTAGCACTATGACAAACTGGTGTTGAGGTATTTATTGCCACCTCACTGAGATCAGGGGCGCAACACGTTGTGTGCCACACACAGCTGTGTGTCTGCCTGATGATATGATGACTATAACTGCATGCCAGCACATTTCCAGGGCTGTGGGTTGAGTGGCTTGGGCTTGGCACACTGTCTTATTCCTAGATGACAAAGGACAACATTCCCACAAAGACCTCTCTCTCTCTATTCTCTCCCAGAGAGCACTGGCCAGCTCCCTGTCATATGAGACACATTTGATACAGAGAATCATACTTTTCTCTCTCTTCGATAGCATGGCACATTATAAGTGAAGAGGTTGCTTTCTACAGTCTGGTAGCCTGAATGTTGATGGTAGCTGATGAATGCAACGACTTTTGTTACATGATCTTCATCCAACATGGTTCAAGTTATTTTGTACTTCGAATCAACTGTCTGTTTATCTCCCATGAACTAAATGAAACAGGACAACGACTGTAATCCTGACAAGATCTCAGCGTCATGACCTTCAGTAGCTCCTAGAAGAAGCAACATATGAGGGGGATAAAACCCAATGACAAGAGCAATAAAGAGCTTGGCCCGGGGCAGCCCATCATATCCACTCTCTCTGTCTGTTATCTAGAGGCCTGAAGTTTATCAGACACCACGACTTAATCATCTTTATCACAGGACAGGAGAGGAAACCAGACACACTTTCCTTTCATTAGGGACAGGAAATTTGATCAATCTGATTAGCTTTCTTCATTATCTCTTTTATATACCTCTCCCTTCTTCTCTCTCGCTGTCTTCGAGCCCAAGTTGTGGCCCGAGGGAAGGCTTGATAGCATGAAGCCAGACAGACAGGGTCTAGGGGATGTGTGCTCCCCATCTCCCAATGCACAGGGAGATATAGGTGGGCTGTGTACGGATATGATGGGAGATAAAAGTGGGCTGATGATGATAATGTGATTGGGATTGTGGGGGTTTGAATTCTGACATTCAGATATGGTGGTGTTTGAACTTCAGTGGCCTAGAAAAGACAAAGGTTGAGAAAAATATACAGTACTCATGCATTCTGTCAGTGTCTTGTGTATCATTAAAAAAGTCGGGGCACCACGGGAAAATGTTTAGAGTTACAGAGTTATAATTTTCAGAATATAACTCTTCAGATATTTTAATATCTTATCAAATCAATTCCATTAATTATTAATAATATTATCTACTTTAGTCTCATTCCAAACGTCATAAAGCCAATTTGGTTATCTGCACAAACCCTAGTTTCCATAATCAGCAATATACAAATTGGCTTAATTATTTATTTAGTAACTAATTAAACAATCACAGAAATACATAACAAACTAACAGTAGATATTGGTTACTAACAATGCTAGAAAAGTAACTAGTGGTCTAAGCTGATATGAAGGCTTGGTAGACAAAGGAAAGAGGTGGGGACTGAGAAAGAGCGGGAAAGACAAACTGCATTCACTACACACAGTGGATAATTGTACTCATGGACATTCTAATACTTTGCACATGAACGGCCGCTCATTCTGAAAGAAATTGCAATGTACATATTTATGCCTGTATGTTGTTGTTGTCTCTCCATTGAAACACTCGATCATCCTGTAGGGTTCATTAGAGTCTCTGGTTAACTTTCCCAGAAGTCACAATGGCTTTCGTGGTTGTAGGTGGTTAGAATGGATACTTCAGAGTACCATTCAGAAATGTTGTCATAGAATAGATACTTCGGTGGTGGTTGATATTCTCGTTCTAGACTTATGGAATTTCTAGCTGCAGACTAGTAATTATATGTTTAAGGTTTTATCTTATTCTGTAGTGATTGATAGTCTCAGAGTTGAACAATTTCTAGTCGTGTAGCCAAAACTACAGCTGTATGGTCTAATGGTCTATAGAATTGTAGCCATTCCAGCATGGGGACTCTGTTCCAGCGTTCTCTGACTTAATGTATATTTTGTAGGAAGTGGGTTTTATACGTGGAAAAAGGGACTCACGGGTGTGTGGCCACTGACTATTTAACATCACATTACATCTTTTCACTAATAGTTAAATTCAATCACATACGTTTCACAATATTTAGATGTAAACCTGACAGCTGGGAAATGTTCACCTTAAGAGATAGTTAGTTTCCTGTCCTTCATGGGATCACCAAATTAAACACACTTGTCCTGACTGTCCTTAAAGTGTCCACGGACCACTCCCACATTCTCAAAAGTATAAATATTGTTTAATTCTTCCATTTTGGGGATTGAGAGTTTTGCCAAGTCTCTCTCCGTGTCCCACAGTCACACATTCCAATCTCAATTCTACAAACCCAGAAGTATTTACGACTGTCATAAACTGTGTAGAAAGAGAATGAGGGGGGGATGTCATGACAATTCATACTCCCAGATTGTAAGTATAGTGAACGCCTTTATGCCTACAATATATTCATTTTTGAATCTTCATGACTGACTAAATAAAGAAAATAAGTGGCATATAACCACATCTCCGTCTCTTTCGATCTCTCTTTTTCTTTTAGTCTATCCTCAACAAGAAATATGTCTCGTTAATTATTTGAGACATTGAAAATACAAACTTGATTGTCAGTCTGTCTCACTTCAATTCCCTCTCGCACTCTCTCTCTCTTCCTCTCTCCCACTCTCTCTCTCTCCTCTTCTCTCTTTATCCCTCTCTCACCCACTCTCTTCTTCTCTTTTTATCTCTCTCTCCCATTCTCTCTTTCCCCTACTCGCTCTTCTTCTCTCTTTATCTCTCTCTCTCCCACTCTCTCCCGTCTTCTCTCAATATCTCACTCCCACTCACTCTTCTTCTCTCTTTATCACTCTCTCCACTCTCTTTTTCTTTTTCTCTAACCAACTCTCTCCTCTCTCCTTTGGCAGACTGTTGAATAATGGAGCATTATCTGCCTGGTGGATGTCAGTTACACTGTCCAGTCAGTGTGTGCGTGTGTGTGTGTTTGTGTGTGTGTGTGTGTGTTGGGCAGTGGTGGCTCCTCAGAGGAGGGAGGGGAGGACCATCCTCCTCAGTGACTTTCATAAAAATGTGTGTGTGTGTTTGTCTGTCTGCATGTGTGCGTGCATGCATACAGTATGTGTATCTGCAGCACTCCTGTGTAGCTGTGTGTTTTTCTGGCCTGGGGACTACCCTTAGGCTAATAGCTGCCAAGCAGCTCACAAGCACATGTAATTACCTCACAAAACACACACCCCACAGCCTTTGGTCTCCCTCCTCCATCCCCATTCCCATGCTTTTCCATCTCCCTTGGTTGAGGTGAAATGAGAGAACATACTGGTGACAGTCAGTCTATAACTGCAGTCAGTATACTGAGAGCTTGTTACTCATGGCAGGTCATTTCAGCCTTGTTATTTCTGATGGTGTGAAGTCCACCTGCAGAGACAGAGTAACATGAAATATGATATGGTTCACGGCTGTTGAGGCGTATTGGAAGGCAACATAAGAACTGTGTATAGTCAGGGATGGTAAAACTAGCCAAGTTGTCTGTCTGTCTGTGCCCAGCCTGCATGCTCTATATAGAAGCTCTGGTGTGTTCTGTAAATGAGAGGCCAGTTGGAGTTGAGGAGCGTAAACATGGTGTGCTGGGACTCATCTCCATGGCTCCTGTCCTCGGCTTCCCAGCTGTGAAAAGAGCTGGCCAGAACATGGTCATCAGCAGCATGGCTCACAGAAAGCAATTTTAGAACAATTGCTGTCACAAGAATCGGTGTGATCCGAGTAAAATGCTCTCTGTGGAACATTCCCAGAACAGCAAGCAGTCAGAAAGCCATTTGGTATGTGTGGGTTTTTTATATCTACATTCTGAGAACTGGATCTCAGAGAGCGGAAGCTTCTGCCTCTTGTGCTTATTATTAACCCGAGCTGGCGAATGTGTGTGGCACATATATATTTAAAAGAATACAGAAGGCCTATATGTTTTTTTTAAGGAATACAAATTTTGACAAAAGATTGTCACCATGTGGAAGTGACATTAGTCATGTCTTGTCATGTTCAGATATCTCTCTTTGTTCTGTCTCCAGTACTACCCACCCACACAATATCCTTGAGCATTGTTCAGACACATCAAATGAACCCTCTCTACCTATACACAGAAACAGAAATACACTCGGTCCAAAACAGCAACATATAACACATTTATCATATATTAAAGAACATCACTCATTACAATGCCAATTTGGTATTTTATTGTGTGGGCTGAAAAAGCTTCAGGGAGGGCTCAGTTCAGGGTAGGATGGCTTCCTTTTAGGCAATTAGTTACAGCTTAAACAAAAGTGAAGTTGGCATTCATTGGTTCCCCAGTAGCACGCATGGATCCCACCCTGTGGTTGTGTGTGTTTGTATGTGTTGAGACCCCTTTCCAGCCACTGCATTGGCCAATGGGCTTGGCTGAGTCCCTAGAGGACCAGAGCAACAATGTCTCATCCCTCTCCTCCAACAACCACCGCCCCGACTCCATTCTACAATAACCCATGCCCCGACTCCATTCTACAATAACCACTGCCCAGATTCCATTCTACAATAACCCCCGCCCCCATTCTACAATATCCACCGCCCTAACTCCATTCAACGATAACCTCCACCCGACTCCATTCTACAATAACCCCCTCCCGAATCCATTCTACAATAACCCCCTCCCGAATCCATTCTAAAATAACAACCGCCCCGACTCCATTCTACAATAACCACCTCCCGACTCCATTCTACAATAACCCCCGCCCGACTCCATTCTACAATAAAACCCACACAGACTCCATTCTACAATAAACCGCGCCCGACTCCATTCTACAATAACCCCCGCCTGACTCCATTCTACAATAAACACCTCCCGACTCCATTCTACAATAACCACTGCCTGACTCCATTCTACAATAACCACTGCCTGACTCCATTCTACAATAAACACCGCCCGACTCCATTCTACAATAACCCCCTCCCGAATCCATTCTAAAATAACAACCGCCCCGACTCCATTCTACAATAACCACCGCCCGACTCCATTCTACAATAACCCCCGCCCGACTCCATTCTACAATAACCACTGCCTGACTCCATTCTACAATAACCACTGCCTGACTCCATTCTACAATAAACACCGCCCGACTCCATTCTACAATAACCCCCTCCCGAATCCATTCTACAATAACCCCTCCCGAATCCATTCTAAAATAACAACCGCCCGACTCCATTCTACAATAACCACCGCCCGACTCCATTCTACAATAACCCCCGCCCGACTCCATTCTACAATAAAACCCACACAGACTCCATTCTACAATAAACCGCGCCCGACTCCATTCTACAATAACCTCCGCCTGACTCCATTCTACAATAAACACCTCCCGACTCCATTCTACAATAACCACTGCCTGACTCCATTCTACAATAACCACTGCCTGACTCCATTCTACAATAAACACCTCCCGACTCCATTCTACAATAACCACTGCCCGACTCCATTCTACAATAACCACTGCCTGACTCCATTCTACAATAAACACCGCCCGACTCCATTCTACAATAAACACCGCCCGACTCCATTCTACAATAACATCCGCCCCGACTCCATTCTACAATAACATCCGCCCCGACTCCATTCTACAATAACCCCTGCCCCGACTCCATTCTACAATAAACACCGCCCGACTCCATTCTACAATAACATCCGCCCGACTCAATTCTACAATAACCCCTGCCCCGAATCCATTCTACAATAACAACCGCCCGACTCCATTCAAAAATATCCGCCGCCACCACTCCATTCTACAATAACAACCACCCCAACTTCATTCTACAATAACAACCGCCATGACTCCATTCTACAATAACCACCGGCCAGACTCCATTCAGCAATAAACACCGCCCTAATCCATCCAGCAATAACCAATGCCCCCACTCCATTCTACATTAACCAACACCCAACACCATTCTACAATAACCACCGCCCGACTCCATTGTACAATAACAATTCCCGACTCCATTCTACATTAACAACCCCAGACTCCATTCTACAATAACATTTCCCGACTCCATTCTACAATAACAACCCCCGACTCTATTCTACAATAACCACCGCCCGACTCCATTCTACAATAACAACTGTCCAGACTCCATTCTACAATAACCCCCGCCCGACTCCATTGTACAATAACAATTCCCGACTCCATTCTACATTAACAACCCCAGACTCCATTCTACAATAACATTTCCCGACTCCATTCTACAATAACAACCCCCGACTCTATTCTACAATAACCACCGCCCTGACTCCATTCTACAATAACCACTGCCTAAACTCCATTCTACAATAACAATTTCCGACTCCATTCGACAATAACAACCCCCGACTCCATTCTACAATAACCACCGCCCTGACTCCATTCTACAATAACCCCCGCCCGACTCCATTGTACAATAACAATTCCCGACTCCATTCTACAATAACAACCCCAGACTCCATTCTACAATAACATTTCCCGACTCCATTCTACAATAACAACCCCCGACTCCATTCTACAATAACCACCGCCATGACTTCATTCTACAATAACCCCTGCCCGACATCATTGTACAATAACCCCGCCCCGACTCCATTCTACAATAACCCCCGCCCGACTCCATTCTACAATATTAACCCCCCGACACCATTCTACAATAACAAGCGCCCGACTCCATTCTACAATAACAACCCCCGACTCCATTCTACAATATACAATAACCCCCCCGACTCCATTCTACAATATAAACTCCATTGTACAATAACAATTCCCGAATCCATTAAAAAATATCCACCGCCACCATTCCATTCTACAATAAAGACCGCCCTGGCTCCACCACTTCCCATCCCAAATGTACACCATCAAATAACACCCAGAAGGAAAGACTAAGATCAGTAGCAGTATATAACCATGACCTAGAGAAAAGAGGCAGTAGGCTGTGGTCCAGCATCAGAGGGAAGCACAAGAGTCAGTGGTCAGACAGACAAGACCTTCCAGTGGATACCTGACTGACCTGTCAGCCCTGTGCCACCTATCCTCAGGCCATCTGCTCCACTACTTCAAGGGCTATGCATTCATTAGCATGCCATTACACTTCACTGTATACACAGGGGAGGACCCAGGCCTCACAGGGAGGAAGAAGCGGGGGAGGAGTAAATGTAGCTAGTAAAGGCAAGGGCTTATTCCCCTTCTCAGCTGGCTCCCCTGTGCCATTAAACCCTACAACTCATGTCTGGTGTTATTGTTGTGCATATGGGACTTGTTTGGCCATAATTACACTTGTGCATTGAGGTTTCCACAAGAATGGCTTGACGGTAGTGTCATGTAAAAATAAGGGAAAATGTTCTCATCAGGCCCTACACCCAATTGGATATGCAAGCGTTCATCCACATCTGGCTGTGGAGGCACAAGGGTCCCTAGCCGGTGGAGAGTTATTTTCCGTCAGCCCTGCCAAAACTGACTTCTGCTCTGGCCCCCAGGAGGCTGGAACTCATCCCTTCCGAGATAGACAGCATGGTCAATGACACCTTCCGGAGGACACCTGAAACCCAATTAAAGCTTTTGGAGTATGAACTAACATGTTGGATATGACCAGGTGGCGAATCACATCTCTGCATGTCTGGCAGACATATCAGTGTGGATGACGGATCACCACCTCAAGCTGAACCTCGGCAAGACGGAGCTGCTCTGCACTATTGTAAAGTGGCTCCCTGGGAAGGTGAATGACTGCCCTGGATTCCATGATCTCGCCATCACAATATCAACTCCATTCTACAATATCCTCCCAAGCGCTAAGAAAATATGGCGTGATCCTGGACAACACCATTCCATTCTACAATAACAGACGGTGGCCCGGCTCCTGTAGGTTCATGCTTACAACATCCCAAATGTACACCATCAAATAACACCCAGAAGCGAAGGTCCTAAGATCAGGCAGTATATAACCGTCTGATTACTGCAAGAGGCTGTAGGCTGGGCTCCCTGCCTGTGCCATTAAACCCCTACAACTCATCCAGAACGCTGCAGCCCCTGGTGTTCAACCTTCCCAGTTCTCTCCACTACTTCCCTGCTCCTGCATTCCACTGGCATGCCATTACACTTCATCCTGTATACAAGACCAGGGGTGAGGGACGGAGCTGTGAGGGGAACGGCACCTCAGTACCTCCAGGCTCTGATCATGCCCTACACCTAGTAAAGGGCCTCAGCTTCCCCGTCGATGTGTATTGTTGTGCATATGGGACTTGTTTCCATAATTACACTTGTGCATTGAGGTTTACCACTTGAATGGTTGAGGTAGTGTCATGTAAAAATAAGTCAAAATGTTCTCACCTCTGGCCCCCAATGGTGGAACAAACTCCCCACACATCTGGCTGTGGAGGCACAATCACCACCGGTGGAGAGTTATTTTCCGAAACCCCACCTCTTCAAAACAAAACCTAGGAGGATAAAGTAATCCTTCCCCTTAAAAGATTTAGACCCACTATTGTAAAGTGGCTGTTCCACTGGATGTCATAAGGTGAATGCACCAATTAAAGCTTTGGATATGAACTAAATGACTTTGTCCAAATGTAAAGGACCAGAGAATATACCTAGTACTACATATGAGGGATTGAGAAGCTTGGTAAATTGTTGATATTGTTGGATAAATTCAGATTGAGATAGTGAATAGTGATATTTTAGCATTTTTGGGATGTTATTCAAGTCAAATGAGTTTCTTCAAACTACAGGAGACAGAGATAGTTAATATATTGTTTTCTTGGTTTAGAACTTTATTTCTGTGTCGAGTTAGTGCAATCTATTTCAATTTGCCTCGCTAACTTCTGCACCAAAGTGCTGTTTTCTCCACCTGAATGGCTAATGCTAGCAATAATGAAGTGGATTTTTGTTGAAGAACCCCTTTCATTGCTCACATCAGACTCACGTTTTTGAGAAAAAGCTGCATTGATCAGGTGATGGACAAAGGTCTGCATATTCAAACTGCGCAACCCAACAAGAAGGTAAAGAAGAAACGGATGTTCTCAAGCAGCTTATCGACAGTACTGCATTTTTGGACATGTACTGTGAGAGTTAGTTTCGGAGGCAACATGAGAGGGAAAGTTCTGCTAACGAGGGCAACTACAAGGAGCTTATAGAGGCAACTGCATTTTACGATGCTTCACTTGCCAAGCATATGGACGTTTCTAATGTCTTCTCTGGGATGTTGAAATCAATTCAGAATGATTTGATATCTTCCATCAAATCCTCCATTAAAAGTGAGATTAAAGGATAGGTTGACAGAGCACATTTTGTCCAATGGCAAATGGATGAAACCATAGACATCACTGTCTCTTGCAGTTGTCAGTTATCATCAGGTATGTGGATGATCAGGGCTTTATTCAGGAACGTTATTTAGGCTACGTTGATGTGTCAAGTGGGCGAGTTGCAAAGTCTGTATTTGACTTTGTGAATTCTGAGATGTCTGAGTTTAACTTCATGGAGAAACCTGTTTCCCAAACCTATGTTGGTGCTGCTGTAATGGAATGGATCTGCTATTTGAACTGAAGCCATGTCTCATGTGCCCTATCATCCACTAGCCATTGACTGTTTCCTCTCCGAGCTCTGTGAGTAGCCATGTCTATTTTCTCTCATTACTGTCTGTAGAGGCAATCACATACACAAACACAATCACATTATTACACATGTGATTTTAATCCTTGCTTGGACTAATTCATTCTTAGCTCTTTTGTCTAACTGTGCGATGATTTTTTGTCTTCCCAGTAAAATCGTGTCCTGTCCTCAGTGGAAGAGTTGAGCTCTTCTCAAACACCATCCATCCATGATGAGCCTGTCCTGCATTGAAGCCTCTGAACATCTCAACCACTGTCCTGCACTGAAGTCAAGCTTCTGCACACCTCAACTCATGACTCATACCCATTTATTCATTCACTGGTGTGATCCCTTCCCAAGTATCCCTCTCATTTCCATTCCCCATAATGTTTCATTTTAAATGTCTTTATTAAATGCTTTCAGTAAAAATAATTTGTCTTTGACGATTTTTTAAACATGCTTTGTCATTCGTCCGCGCCTATACCGTGGGTCTCCCTTCCTCCTCAAATGGTCAAGTCACCAGCCTCCACTGGTGTGTATAGAGAGGAGGTGGAGCGGAAGGGTTGTGGTGTCCATTTATTTTTGAATAAATGAAATTTGAACCCCTTTTTCGTGGTATCCAATTGGTAGTTACAGTCTTGTCTCATCGCTGAAACTCCCATATGGACTTCGGAGAGGCAAAGGTCGAGAGCCGTGCGTCCTCCGAAACACAACCCGACCAAGCCACACTGCTTCTTGACACAATGCCCACTTAACCCGGAAGCCAGTCGCACCAATGTGTCAGAGGAAACACCGTACACCTGGCCACCGTGTCAGCATGCACTGTGCCCGGCCCGCCACAGGAGTCGCTAGTGCGAGATGGGGCAAGGACATACGCTGCAACCCACCTACAATCCCGGCCAAACCCTCCCCTGACCCGTATGGTCAATTTTTACATATATTTTAGAGGCTACTTATACAGAAAATTGGTATAAAACCTGTATAAACTGTATTTATAATTATATGACAATATTTTAAGTTGACTATAATTCCATTATACAATGTCT
Source organism: Oncorhynchus keta (assembly GCF_023373465.1). Classification (NCBI taxonomy): domain Eukaryota; kingdom Metazoa; phylum Chordata; class Actinopteri; order Salmoniformes; family Salmonidae; genus Oncorhynchus; species Oncorhynchus keta. The sequence goes on from NC_068447.1 coordinate 31,982,397, forward strand.
AATACATCATGTCTTACTTTTATTTCCCTGCATAAGTAAAAGCAGAAAATGCATCCCCTACTGTATGCCTCTACTGCCATTCATTCCAATTAAACTGGCTGCCATTTTCTACCCACTAAGGAACTTTGAGGGTTAATTTAATAGGATCTCTATTACACTGACTCTCTCTGGGTTTACAGTAGCATTGCTCTGAACATACAGTGAATGCACATTTTAATAGAGATACTGTATGGTTAAGGAGGCCCAGTAAATTGTGACCTTGGGACTATGAGTTTCTATCGGCGCAAAGCATAGTTCTGAGATATTGAGCGTCAAAGTTTTCACATCCCAGATCTCAGAACTGTTTTGTAGTCAATTCTTCTTTCATAACCCATTAAGATCCTCACCTTAAAGGTACCTAAAGTGCAGAGTATCAAAATCCTGAGACATTGGTAAATCCGTTTATTAGGGGGATGCAATTGCAGATAGAACCTTCTATCTGACATTTCTGAATTGTAAATGTTCAGTTTCTAAGATAACTGTAGCTATTTGACTAGATAAATGATAGAATAACACTATTTTACCAAGATAAAGTCAGAACACATCATCAAATACGTTAAGACATGTATTATGATCATCGGATTAATTACTGTCAACACTGAACATCATTTAGGATTTCTGACAGTTGTTTTTTTGTTGTTGCTTGCGTGTCATTATTGCTGGCTAGACTAGCTTAGAGGGAGATGGCGAAGAAGTGTTCTGATTGGTCCATGTTCAAATGGGTTTATGCAGATAGAACTTTCAAATGGGTTTATGCAGATAGTACTTTCAAATGGGTTTAAGCAGATGTACTTTAAAAATGATCAAACTTCATAGATATATGAAGAACCATGTAAATATAAATTATTTGTGACCAATTCATTTTTAACAAGAATGCCAGCTTGAACCTTATCGTCCCAAGGTCTCGAAGTGTCACTTTTCATAAATCTCTGTAAACCAGATCATATGTGAACATACAGTATAGCTTTCAAAAAGAGACTGGCTGTTTTGTTGTAGGGTGGTGTACAAGGAGATGAGATATGGGCCAGGTGTTGTTGGCGTCTGGTCTATGTGGCACACATTCCTCCAGACCCCCTGTTCGCTCTGAGCGGGTGTGAAGAATAATTAACAGTTAACAGAGATGCTGGTGGCTAACAGAGGAATATGTGGTTCTCTTCTGTTCCCCAGCCAGAGAAGATGGATCTGGTCTGGTCCTCATTAAACAGATTCTCTTCCACGTCCATCTGACAGATTCTGTAGGATATCTACATTGTAACATATAATAAATATGGTAAACACTACGTAAAAGTACAACTCAATAGAAACTCTTGTAGAGACATATTGTTCATATCAGATGAACAGTAAAATAATAGAGATTTGAACTAGAATTCTAATCTGAACAGCATAATTAAATCAGAGCTTCAGGAGAAGAGGATAAGCTGCTGGGCTATTGGTCAGGGAGAGTGTTCAGCAGGTGTTCATCCAGTGAGGGAGAATAAAGCCATTAGACTCTGAACTTTCCTGCCTGTATGAGCATTAATCCGCTTTCCTCCCTTTCAGCAGGGCTCCAAAGGGGCCTGCAAGGGAAAAAATGGTCAGTTTTGTTTGAAATGCAAGGACGGATTTCTGGTCCCAGTCCGCCCCTGTGCGCACACACACACACACACACACACACACACACACACACACACACACACACACACACACACACACACACACACACACACACACACACACACACACACACACACACACACACACACACACAGAGAAGCATACAAACACAGGGTCGGCCCCAATTCTACACATTATGCCATGGAGTGTATCCCGGAAATCCTAGACCCACTCCAATTTGCATACCGCACCAACAGATCCACAGATGATGCAATCTCTATTGCACTCAACACTACCCTTTCCCACCTGGACAAAAGGAACACCTATGTGACAATGCTATTCACTACAGCTCAGCGTTCAATACCATAGTGCCCTCAAAGCTCATCACTAAGCTAAGGACCCTGGGATTGAACACTTCCCTATGCAACTGGATCCTGAACATCCTGACGCGTCGCCCCCAGGTGGTTAAGGTAGGGAACAACACTTCTGCAATGCTGATCCTCAACACTGGGACCCTCAGGGGTGCCCTCCTGTACTCCCTGTTCACTCATGACTGCATGGCCAGGCACGACTCCATCGTTCACCAACAACGATGAGACAGCCTAGAGAAGAGGTCAGAGACCTGGCCGTTTGGTGCCAGGAGAACAACCTCTCCCTCAACGTCATCAATACAAAGGAGATGATTGTGGTCCACAGGAAAAGGTTGACCAAGCACGCCCCTATTCTCATCGACGGGGCTGTAGTGGAACAGCTTGTGAGCTTCAAGTTCCTTGATGTCCACATCACCAACAAACTATCATGGTACAAACACACCAAGACAGTCGTGAAGAGGGCACAGCAAATCAAATCAAATCAAATGTATTTATATAGCCCTTCGTACATCAGCTGATATCTCAAAGTGCTGTACAGAAACCCAGCCAAAACCCCAAACAGCAAGCAATGCAGGTGTAGAAGCACGGTGGCTAGGAAAAACTCCCTAGAAAGGCCAAAACCTAGGAAGAAACCTAGAGAGGAACCAGGCTATGTGGGGTGGCCAGTCCTTTTCTGGCTGTGCCGGGTGGAGATTATAACAGAACATGGCCAAGATGTTCAAATGTTCATAAATTACCAATAATAATAAGGCAGAACAGTTGAAACTGGAGCAGCAGCACGGCCAGGTGGACTCGGGACAGCAAGGAGTCATCATGTCAGATAGTCCTGAGGCATGGTCCTAGAGCTCAGGTCCTCCGAGAGAGAGAAAGAAATAGAGAAAGAGAGAATTAGAGAGAGCACACTTAAATTCACACAGGACACCGAATAGGAAAGGAGAAGTACTCCAGATATAACAACCTGACCCTAGCTCCCCAACACAAACTACTGCAGCATAAATACTGGAGGCTGAGACAAAGCCTATTCCCCCTCAGGAGACGGAAAATATTTGCCATTGTTCCTCAGATCAGGTTCTAAAGCTGCACAATCGAGAGCCTGCACAATCGAACTGCTCAGCCTCCGACTGCAAGGCACTACAGAGGGTACTGCGTACGGCCCAGTACATCACTGGGGTCAAGCTTCCTGCCATCCAGGACCTCTATATCAGGCGGTGTCAGAAGAAGGCCCAGCCACTCTAGCAACCCTAGTCATAGACTGTTCTCTCTGCTACCACATGGCAAGCGGTACCGGAGCGCCAAGTCGAGGTCCAAAAGTCTTCTTAACAGCTTCTACCCCCAAGCCATAAGACTCCTGAACAGCTAATCAAATGGCTACCCAGCACTCTCTTTTACACTGATGCTATATAATAATAATAATAATATATGCCATTTAGCAGACGCTTTTATCCAAAGCGACTTACAGTCATGTGTGCATACATTCTACATATGGGTGGTCCCGGGGATCAAACCCACTATCCTGGCGTTACAAGCACCATGCTCTACCAACTGAGCTACAGAAGGACCATGCTACTCTCTGTTTGTAATCTATGCATAGTCACTTTAACTCTACTTACATATTACAGTACCTCAATTACCTCAACTAACCGGTGCCTCCGCGCATTGACTCTGTACTGGTACCCCCTATATATAGCCTCGCTTGTTATCTTACTGCTGCTGTTGAATTTCGTGCTCCTGCTTTTTCCTTTTTGCAGTTTTTTTTGTTGCTAGTCCTCCCGGTTTTGACCCTTGCCTTCCTTGACTCTGAACCCGCCTGCTTGATCATACTGCCTGCCTGCCCTGACCTCAAGCCTGCCTGCCCCTCTGTACCTCCTGCACTCTGACCTTGTTATGATCTTTTGCCTATCCACAACCATTCTCTTGCCTGCCCCTTGGATACTAATAAACATCAGAGACTTGAACCATCTGCCTCCCGTGTCTGAGCTGATTCAGCTCTCACCTAAATATTCTATTTGCATGGCCAGTTCCAACCATAGGCAACATAAGTGGTTGCTTAGGCCCCCAGTGAGAACCTCAACGCACTATTGAGAGTAAGAATAGTAGAATAGATCAGGTGCATTTTCGAAATCTGGTTGTGCATCAGCAGTTTCTCTTGTTAAGTCAGTCACTGACAGTGACTTTAATTAGCTATGTCAGCTAACTATAACGGGACAGGGCGAGAACCAGATGCAGACATGGGAGGCAGATGGTTCGAGTCTCTGATATTTATTCCAAGGGGCAGGCAAGAGAAGTAGTGCCCACTTTACCAAAGTCAGGGGTGCAAAATAAAATATTTAGCTCATCAATGCCCAGCGCCTCTCTAGGGTGCTGTTGGAGAGAAGCAGCGCTGCGCCGCTCCAATGCTCTGTCAAAGTCGTCGAACATAAATCATGTAGCGTAGCCTAATCACGAGAAAGAATAGTAGGCCTAAGATATGGTGATTTTCTGTAGTCTATAGAATGGAGACCATGTTTATGACAATTTCATTAGACTTTTTAGACCATGCACGTCAAATAGCCTTGCCATAAAAATGCATTTCGAATTGACTGAACATGTTAACAAACACCATATCCTAAAAACAGGACAGGTTACATTTAAATACAATTGACAATGTGGAGTTAAATTAGCCTACTCACAACTGCTGTCTGGGAGTTTCACTCTGTGGGCTAAATTGTGATTTCAAGTGTAGGCCATGTACATTTTTAAGAAGCATTCATAGCTATTGTGGCCTATTTATTGCCTAACCTCCCTTATCTTACCTCATTTTCACACACTGTATATATATATATTTTTTGTACTGTATTATTGACTGTATGTTTGTTTATCCCATGTGTAACTCTGTGTTGTTCTATGTGTCAAATTGCTTTGATTTATTCTTGGCCAGGTCACAGTTGTAAATGAGAACTTGTTCTCAACTAGCCTACCTGGTTAAATAAAGTAATGAAAAGAACACAGCTGCATTTCCCTCTGTGAAAATACATGGATTCTTATTGCAAATAGGCTCAAGATAATGCCTGCAAAACTTGGGTGGTTGATATTAGTCTTGAGCCTCAAACTATTCGGACGAGATTAGTTTTACTGGGGAGGCTGGGCAGTGTACTTAGACCTATGTGCAAGAATCGGTATGTCAGTAATGTGTCTTCTGCATTTAACCCAACCCCTCTGGATCAGAGAGGTGCGGGGGGCTGCCTTAATCAACATCATCGGCACAGTTTTTGTAGGGGGTTAACTGCCTTCTCAAGCGCAGAATGGCAGATCTTGCCACCTTGCCTCGGGGATTTGAATCAGTGACCTTTCGGTTACTGGCCCAATGACCTTAACTGCTAGGCTATCTGTCACACCAGCAGAATGTCCACCGTGGATCACTAAAATAATGATTATGATCACACTTGCTCCATTTAAATATTATCGGGACACCTTGACATTAGGCAGCCAAGCATGAGTTATCAGTGTAGCCTTTTATCATTGAGATATGATGTTGAAATATCTTCACACTTAAAAATTACAGGGGGCAGTTTGGAAAAAACGAATCCGGTGCGAATCGTCCTCAGGAATAACCCACATGCTGAGGTAATAATTAACCTACATAACCAACGTTGTCCTGTAATCAGCTACTAGTCCCGTCTGAATAGGGCAGGAATTAGGACTAATAAAGGCAATGCAACTATGTTTTACCATCGTATGGATTGGCATAGGAGGAGGGAAGAAATGTTTTGTCTGCCGAGGACAGTAGAACGGCCAAGCCCGGCCTACACACACACACACACACACACACACACACACACACACACACACACACACACACACACACACACACACACACACACACACACACACACACACACACACACACACACACACACACACACACACACACACACACACACACACACAGCTGGTTGGTAAGTAGAAGGTTTGCCACAGTGCCAGCTGTACCCAAGCAGCAGCCGACCTAGAATCCAGCCAACCAGAGGATGAGTGGTGCCAGCCAGGGCCAGGGAGCACAGTGAGAGGAGGGGGCCATTCATACCACAGTGCCTGGGGAGCGGAGAGGAGGAGGAGGAGGAAGGAGCCAGGGGCTGCTCTGGGATCAGCATGGAGGTTCCTCCCACAGAGACAGATGGGCGACTCCAGCTGGAGCCCTGCACCAAGAATAGTTGTGCTGCATCTGGAATAATAGAGATTAGCGTGATCAGTTTCCTGGTCACAGCAGAGCCACAGCGGGCCTGCCCTTTGAGTCTCACCCAAATCCTATAAGACTTGAGGGCCACGAAGCTGGAACATATGTTTCTCTATTTATTGACCCATTAGTCATGGTAGCACACAGTGTTGTTAGGAACAAAGACAGAGTGCAGGACACTTCTAGTTTCAGCTCATGATTCTGCAGTGTGACATGGTCAGTGGTTTCTTACACTCTTAGAAAAACCTTTCTCTATAGAACCTTTAGGGTCTTTGGTCAGAATTTACTGTCAGAGCCTTATTCAGAATATTTAACATTTTAGTCATTTAGCATATGCTCTTATCCAGAGAAACGTACAGTAGTGAGAGCATTACATTTTCATACTTGTTTCATACTGGTTCCCCGTGAGAATTGAACCCACTACCCTGGCGTTGCAATTAATCCACACGGCAAGAAGGTTAAATTTGCTACAGATAGAAACTTACTGTTCTATAATGACATTTTTCCCGAACGTCACTGTCCACCATCTGCCACTTATACAGCATGACAATTCAAGAAGACAGTGGTTCCAAACTATGTCTTTTTTTGTGAACAATTGTTTTTATTGGATGAAAGGCAACACAATCAACAACAACAAAAAATGATACACTTTCCCGCCCTATTTCCAAACTATTTGTTTGCATTACCTGATCTATTTGTGTTTGAGTGTGATTGTAATGACATGAAATGTTAAAACAAGGCTGGTGTTCTTTAGTGCATTATTTCACTATGTATTCTATTTTCTTAGTAATATTGCTATTTTATTAGTAGTAGCTGTAATTCATAAATACCGCCGTACAGCAGGGTTCCCCAACCGGGGATTTGATTTGTCCCCCCAAATATATTTTGGATTTGTTTTATTGTCAGACATAAAAGACTGTAAAAACACCAACAAATCAGCTCCAAGTAATTTTAATTTAGGAAATATGTTCCAAACTATTGACATGCATAATATGCAGTGCATTTGGAATGTATTCAGTCCCCTTCCAGTTTTCCACAATTTGTTATTAAATATTATACTAAATGTACTAAATATTTTCTCATCAATCTACACACAATACCCCATAATGACAATGTAAAAACAGGTTTTTAGACATTTTTGCAAATGTATATAAAATAATATACCTTATTTACATAAGTATTCAGACCTTTGCTCCGAGACTCGAAATTGAGCTCAGGTGCATCCTGTTTCCATCAATCATCCTTGAGATGTTTCAACAACTTGATTGGAGTCCACCTGTGGTAAATTCAAGAACCCGATGGTCACTCTGACAGAGCTCCAGAGTTCCTCTGTGGAGATGGGAGAACCTTCCAGAAGGACAACAGCGACTTACAGTCATGTGTGCACATTCCGTATGGGTGGTCCCGGGAATCGAACCCACTACCCTGGCGTTACAGCGCCATGCTCTACCAACAGAGCTACAGAAGGACTGCAGCACTCCACCTGCACACAGCACTCCACCGCTTTTATGGTAGAGTGGCCACATGGAAGCCACTCCTCAGTAAAAGGCACATGACAGCCCGCTTGGAGATTGCCAAAGGGCACCTAAAGGACTCAGACCATGAGAAACAAGATTATCTGGTTTGATGAAACCAACATTTAACTCCTTGGCCTGAATGCCAAGCTTCACATCTGGAGGAAACCTGGCACCATCCCTACTGTGAAGCATGGTGGTGGCAGCATCAGTGTCAGTGTCAGGGACTGGGAGATTAGTCAGGATCAAGTGAAAGATGAACAGAGCAAAATTCAGAGAGATAATTGATAAGAACCTGCTTCAGAGCCGTCAGGACCTCAGCCTGGGGCAAAGGTTAAGCTTCCAACAGGACAACGACCCTAAGCACACAGCCAAGACAATGTAGGAGTGGCTTCAGGACAAGTCTCTGAATGTCCTTAAGTAGCCCAGACTTGAACCTGATCGTACATCTCTGGAGAGACCTGAAAATAGCTGTGCAGCGACGCTCCCCATCCAACCTGACAGAGCTTGAGACGATTGCAGAGAACAATGCGAGAGTCTCCCCAAATACAGTTGTGCCAAGCTTATAGCGTCATACCCAAGAAGACTTGAGGCTGTAATCGCTACCAAAGGTGCTTCAACAACAATAATTTATAAAAGATCACATAAAGGGTCTGAATACTTATGTAAATGTCATATTTCCAGGTTTAAGAAAAAATGTGCTTTGTCATTATGGGGTATTGTGCGTAAATTGGAAAAAGATAAGATGTCTGAATACTTTCAGAATCCACGGTAGAGAGTGTTATGTGATAATTTATAAACTATTTTGTTTTAATCCAATACTATATCTGTTTGAAGTTCTTTCGGTCAATTTGCAGTCTACAAGTTATTTGTAATTATGTTCCGGTCCCCTGACCAAAAAATTGGCCCGCAGCTGAATCTAGTTGATGATTCCTGCCATACAGGGTTCTATGGAACTGTTTGGTTCAGTGAAGAAGAACCTTTATGGTTATTATATTTGGTTCAGTGAAGAAGAATCCCAAGAGATCTCATCAAAAAGCCTAAAAAAGAGTTCTAATATAGAACTGTTATGGGTCGCATATGAAGCAAGTGACTGAACCCTTTTTGGTTCTATACAGCACTATTTTTTCCTAAGAGTACATCGTTTTATCTGGAGCTCTAGAGACAGTTCAGCACTAACATTACACACTAACAGATACTAACAAAGAGAGTTAACTCTGTTGCTGGATAACCTCTGAAAACCCCACAGAAATCCCCACAGCACCTCATTTCTGAAAGCTAGAAGAGTTGACATCCATTCCAAGGCCGTGTGGTCCATTCCCTTGGCACTGAGAAGTTAAGTATTTACTTGTGTTTTTTTAAAGAGTGAGTTTCTTAGAAATTCACAGTGTCACATAGGTTAAGTACCACCTTAAGGAACAAAGAATTTAAACTGAAAGCAATTAGCCAATCAATACCTCTTTAAAGCAAGCGGTTCCAAGGGAGACCGAACATCATCATTTTAAAAGTGGGTTTGTTTTTTAGTCTCACTTTTTTAGTTTGCTGCTAATTACAAATAAAATGCACCTCCTCAAAACCACTTCTGCAGAAAATAGGACCATTGATTTTATTTGCGTGTATATCAAAAGCACTAGGAAAATGTCTAAAAGAAATACAATAAATTGATTTAGGCTAAAGAAGAGAGGAAAAGGCTTGACAATCAAAACAGCAGATTTAACAAAACCTCCACAAGCATTCCCCTTATTTATTTTTGTTAGATGAATCAAATTAGAGACACTTTGTTCATATTTGTAGTATAAAGGTTGCCAAATAATGTGTAATGTGTTATTTTATTTTCAGGTAAACTGAAACATTTGGATAACTATGGCCCTGTGGTTGGCTTTTTCTATTATATTTCTATTATCGTCACAATATGAAATTATTGGGGCCCAGCAATGAGGGGCCCAGCAATGAGCTATTCTGTAAACAACGGTGGAAATGATTACAGCAAACATGATCTTTTTCTGATTGCACTTTTAGTAGAATTGCACCTGTTTCTCTAAATGGTCCTCTCTCTGAGCACTTATCCTGTGCCTCTCCTTTGTGCCACAGGAGATGCCAGAACCTGGATGACTGCTGAAGGATAATCATCGCCATGACAGCAGTGACAACAATACACCAGATGGATCGCTCAAACGCCTGACGTCCGCTTCCTGGCTGGCCAAATGTCCTGTTACCAACAACAGTGCCAAGAATTATGGAGGTTTCTCATTGATATATATCAACATAGCCCTTTGTATTAATCCGAAATTGATACTCTCAAGGAGACTTATAGACTAAATGTATAATAACTTAGAGAGGGCTGCTGGAGCAGCATCGACCATCCAGAGAAATTATCTTTCTCCCAGTCCAACTTAGAGAAGACATCATTAATTGACTATCATTCTGCACGTGAAAATGATGAAGTACCAGTCTTTTGTTTCCTTACTTTTCTGGTCATAGTTCACATCAACACAATCATCCCAGACACACTGGACCCACTCCAATTTGCATACCGACCCAACAGATCCACAGACAACACAATCTCTTGCACTCCACACTGCCCTTTCCCACTTGGACAAAAGGAACACCTAAGTGAGAATGCTGTTCATTGACTACAGCTCAGCGTTCAACACCATAGCGTCCTCGAAGCTAAAAAGTTAAAGTCCCTGGGACTGGACACCTCCCTCTGCAAATGGATCCTGGACTTCCTGATGGGCCACCCCCAGGGGGTGACTGTCAACATGGGGGCCCCTCAATACTCCCTGTTCACCCACAATTGCATGGCCGTGCACAACTCCAACGCCATCATTAAGTTTGCTGATGGTAGGCCTGATCACCAACGACAATGAGACAGTCAATAGAGAGGACAGAGACCTGGCAGTGTGGTGCCAGGACAACAACCTCTCCCTCAATATCAGTAAGACAAAGGAGCTGACGTGGACTACAGGAAAAGGAGGGCCGAGCACGCCCCCATTCACATCGACGGGGCTGTAGTGGAGCGCTTCAAGTTCCTTGGTGTCCACATCACTAAGGCTCTATCATGGTCTAAACACACCAACAGAGTCATGAAGAGGGCACAACAACACCTCTTCCCCCTCAGGAGGCTGAAAAGATTTAGCATGGACCATCAAATCCTCAATTTTTTTAAAGCTGGACCATCGACAGCATCTAGACTGGCTGCATCACTGCAAGGTATGACAACTGCTTGGCATTGACCTGCAAGGAGCTACAGAGGGTACTGTGTATGGCCCAGTACATCACTGGGGCCGAGCTCCCTGCCAAAAGATTGCGAAAGAGTCCTGCCACCTAAGCCACAGACTGTTCTTTCTGCTACCGCACATTAAGCAATGCCAATGCACCAAGTCTGGAACCAACAGGACCCTGAACGGCTTCTACCCCCAAGCCATAAGACTTCAAAACAAGTCTGCTAAATAGTTCATCAAATGGCTACCCGGATTACCTGCATTGACCCTTTTTTGTACTAACTCTTTTGCACTGACTGGATGCACACAGACTGGACTCTACCAACACACTCACACACACTGACACTAACACCCCAACACCAGTGGCGATCGGTTAGGGACCAAGATTTTTGTTTTTCCATGAGCATGGTCTTAGTTCTAGTACAGCATATTGGGTGACTGAAATTCATATTCCATTCACCCAGTTCAATGTAACATTATAGGTTTATGCTGCTACATGATACTTGAATTTCCCCTATACCCGTCATGAGGTTGCTACAACCGAGCCTACGTATGAATGAAAGTTTACAGCATAGGTTTACACACAGGTCAAGAGAAAAAATTGCGTTGACAGACAGTGACACATTCAATACCGCATTGCACACTCTTGCCTCCATCTAGCTGATATAGGGTGTAATCATTAGTATAACAGTTCCAATTGAGAGTTTCTACTGGACAAATTCAGGTATATTTATCCCTGTTTTGTTCCATTTGCTTCCGTTTAAGAAACTTTTTTCAGCAGAATTGGTGGAATGAATACACCCCTGATCACACGAAAACACAGTTTACTTTCATAGCAGTCACGTTATATTCCTTTTCGCATCTGTGCGCTCTCCTCCTCTCACATTTTCCCTTCGCTTGTAGACAATGCACAACACATCAGCTGTCTGTGACAAGGCGAACAATCCTTTTCAAGCTAAACCATATCATAACCGCTACACACAGCCTACATTGTTGTTACCATATTAGCTAAAGTAATGTCATAGTCAACATAGCTAATAGAACTAACTATTGAACCTGCTACCATCACCAGGAACAGATATAGCCCTTGGTTCTCCCCAGACCTGACTGCCCTTAACCAACACAAAAACATCCTATGGCGTTCTGCATTAGCATCAAACAGCCCCCGTGATATGCAGCTGTTCAGGGAAGCTAGAAACCATTATACACAGGCAGTTAGAAAAGCCAAGGCTAGCTTTTTCAAGCAGAAATTTGCTTCCTGCAACACTAACTCAAAAAAGTTCTGGGACACTGTAAAGTCCATGGAGAATAAGAACACCTCCTCCCAGCTGCCCACTGCACTGAAGATAGGAAACACTGTCACCACTGATAAATCCACCATAATTGAGAATTTCAATAAGCATTTTTCTACGGCTGGCCATGCTTTCCACCTGGCTACTCCTACCCAGGTCAACAGCACTGCACCCCCAACAGCAACTCGCCCAAGCCTTCCCCATTTCTCCTTCTCCCAAATCCGTTCAGCTGATGTTCTGAAAGAGCTGCAAAATCTGGACCCCTACAAATCAGCCGGGCTAGACAATCTGGACCCTTTCTTTCTAAAATGATCTGCTGAAATTGTTGTCACCCCTATTACTAGCCTGTTCAACCTCTCTTTCGTGTCGTCTGAGATTCCCAAAGATTGGAAAGCAGCTGCGTTCATCCCCTCTTCAAAGGGGGGGACACTCTTGACCCAAACTGCTACAGACCTATATCTATCCTACCATGCCTTTCTAAGGTCTTCGAAAGCCAAGTCAACAAACAGATTACCGACCATTTGAATCTCACCATACCTTCTCTGCTATGCAATCTGGTTTCAGAGCTGGTCATGGGTGCACCTCAGCCACGCTCAAGGTCCTAAACAATATCTTAACCGCCATCGATAAGAAACATTACTGTGCAGCCGTATTCATTGATCTGGCCAAGGCTTTCAACTCTGTCAATCACCACATCCTCATCGGCAGACTCGACAGCCTTGGTTTCTCAAATGATTGCCTCGCCTGGTTCACCAACTACTTCTCTGATAGAGTTCAGTGTGTCAAATCGGAAGGTCTGCTGTCCGGACCTCTGGCAGTCTCTATGGGGGTGCCACAGGGTTCAATTCTTGGACCGACTCTCTTCTCTGTATACATCAATGAGGTCGATCTTGCTGCTGGTGAGTCTCTGATCCACCTCTACGCAGACGACACCATTCTGTATACTTCTGGCCCTTCTTTGGACACTGTGTTAACAACCCTCCAGGCAAGCTTCAATGCCATACAACTCTCCTTCCGTGGCCTCCAATTGCTCTTAAATACAAGTAAAACTAAATGCATGCTCTTCAACCGATCGCTGCCTGCACCTACCCGCCTGGCCAACATCACTACTCTGGACGGCTCTGACTTAGAATACGTGGACAACTACAAATACTTAGGTGTCTGGTTAGACTGTAAACTCTCCTTCCAAACCCATATCAAACATCTCCAATCCAAAGTTAAATCTAGAATTGGCTTCCTATTTCGCAACAATGCATCCTTCACTCATGCTGCCAAACATACCCTTGTAAAACTGACCATCCTACCAATCCTTGACTTTGGCGATGTCATTTACAAAATAGCCTCCAATACCCTACTCAACAAATTGGATGCAGTCTATCACAGTGCAATCCGTTTTGTCACCAAAGCCCCATATACTACCCACCATTGCGACCTGTACGCTCTCGTTGGCTGGCCCTCACTTCATACTCGTCGCCAAACCCACTGGCTCCATGTCATCTACAAGAACCTCCTAGGTAAAGTCCCCCCTTATCTCAGCTCGCTGGTCACCACAGCATCTCCCACCTGTAGCACACGCTCCAGCAGGTATATCTCTCTAGTCACCCCCAAAACCAATTCTATCTTTGGCCGCCTCTCCTTCCAGTTCTCTGCTGCCAATGACTGGAACGAACTACAAAAATCTCTGAAACTGGAAACACTTATCTCCCTCACAAGCTTTAAGCACCAACTGTCAGATCAGCTCACAGATTACTGCACCTTTAAGCACCACAACTACCTCTTTCCCAACTGTATTTTATTTATTTATTTATTTTGCTCCTTTGCACCCCATTATTTTTATTTCTACTTTGCACATTCTTCCATTGCAAAACTACCATTCCAGTGTTTTACTCGCTATATTGTATTTACTTTGCCACCATGGCCTTTTTTGCCTTTACCTCCCTTCTCACCTCATTTGCTCACATTGTATATAGACTTGTTTCTACTGTATTATTGACTGTATGTTTGTTTTACTCCATGTGTAACTCTGTGTCGTTGTATCTTGGCCAGGTCGTAATTGTAAATGAGAACTTGTTCTCAACTTGCCTACCTGGTTAAATAAAGGTGAAATAAATAAATAAATAAAAGTAACGTTACAGTGTACATTCAGTAAGCAATTAAGCACCTGCACCAGCGGGCCCCGGTGCCAATAAATTAGTAAAACCACAAGCTTACCTTGACTTGGAATAGTTCCAGTGTTGTGATGGATAGTCATAGCCATCTAGCTAACATACTGTAGCATCCCTCTGTTTGAGCTGGGTGTTTGAGTAGGCTAAACTAGCTAGCTGCAAATGCTAGCTAAGTAAGTGAATGTCAAAATGAGGAAATCTCTCTCTCTCTTTCTTGCTTCTCCTTCATTTTTGAAGAAATGAATTTGTTCAAAACTGTTCAACTATTGTTTTTCTCTCTCTTTGAGTCAACTAATCATGACATTTTATGCACTTCAGTGCTAGCTCCTAGGCTCCTAGGTTTTGTATTGAAGTCAATGTACCCAGAGGAGGACGGAAGCTAGCTGTCATCTGGCTAAACCATGGTGCTACCCTACAGAGTGCTGTTGAGGCTACTGTAGGTCTTCATTGCAAAACTGTGTTTTAATAAATTATTTGGTGACATTAATATATTTAGTATAGTTTATCTAAAAAAGATAACTTGTTTAATGTTTTACTATTTAAAAAAAAATGAAATTCACTGAGGAGGATGGTCCTCCCTTTCCTTCTCTGAGTAGCCTGCACTCCCGGATACACATATACATATACACACACATGCCTACACAAACAAAACATGCACACACATGCATACTGATGCCACACTCACACACACTCATACACCCTTTCACACTCACCACATACTTTGCTGCTACGTCAATTACCTTGTACCCCTGCACATCGACTCTGTACTGGTACTCCCTGTACCAGTTGTTATTTGTTATTTTCTAATCCCTATATATAGCCATGTTATTAATAATTGTTATTTTTATTCGTTATTCCCTGTGTCATTGTCTATTTTTATCTTATCTTTATATATGCATTGTTGGAAAAGACCCGTAAGTCAGCATGTCGCTGTGAGTCTATACCTTTTGCCTCCGAAGCATATGACAAATTACATTTGATTTGACTTGGTATTGTTGTCCTTTGTTGAATGAGGTCTTCTGTTCAGTAACACTGATGCATTGACTGGTCTGTTCTTTATCTGCTGCAGTGACTACTTTGTGGCTAGGTAGTGTACTGAGGTGTACCTTAGTGTCTTACCTGAGACCTTAACTAAGGCCCAGGCCTGATGGTGAGAGCCCCCTGTCTGTCCTTAGACCTGGGACCCTGGGGAGAGGCTGGCTGTCACTACAAGTCCTGGTTCCTCTCACACTGGACTGTCCTCTCTGAGGCTGCTGGCCTGACACCTCATCCATCTCCACCTAGTTGGGCCACCTGGGGGCCGTCAGTACCCTACCCTAATGAGGATGGGGGAAGGGGAGTGGGATGGGGGTGTCCCTGGGCATTACTTTACCTGGCACAGGTCCTGTCCCCACATCATAGTACCACTGTAACTAGACAAAGTGACTGCATTGAAGTCAGTTACTGGAGCCAACTGACAATTATACTGGTATCCCTACTCTACACCCAGATGATCAATATTACATCACTGTCATTTATTACTCAATAGCGCCTCATCAATTGTTCAACTTACTCCCCACTATGCTCCATCCAGTTAACTTTTCATATCATTAGCATATAGAGAAGTAACCAGCTTTTCAATTCAGTTGATTTTTTAGAATGCAAAAAGTCAAATGAAAAGTGGTTTAAGTGCGTCGGCTCAGTGAAACGTGTGTTCCAGTGGAGATGTGAGCTTGGTAAACACACAGCCGAGTGCTCATTAAAAGCATCTCTCCTAGGGCCGGCGATGGACTCTGTCTAACTCGGTCTCCCACTACATGCTAATCAGGCTAATTAGTCTCAGATTCTTCCGTGTTTCCTAATGATACTGTTTCAGGACACGTTTAAAAATGCACAGTACTCCAGAGGAACATTAATCAGACGTTTTTAAATCTAATGCCATTTTTATTTGCTCATGTTTTTCGCATTGAAGAGCTTATCTAAATGTATTCAAGGTGTAGAAGGTTAAAGTGTCAACAGTGTCAATCTAGGAAAGGGCGAAGAAGCAAGCAAAAACAACAGGCTGTAAATATCCTGTTGATTTAATTAATGATACAGGTCTACAAGAAAACATGGCTCGTGTGCTTACCAAACCACATATTAGAATCAAATTGAAGAGCTATTTTCCAAACAACAAACTACTGAGAAAAAACGGTGACTTTGTCCTACAGCCGCCTGTCACTCTCCCTCTGCCTCCCTCCTGGACCTTGCAGTCCCCCAGTCTGAGCTGTCACCCAGCATCAGTGGTAGTGTCAGTGGAGCAGGGAGCAGACAGCGTGTGTGTCCTGCAGTTGGAGGGTCTGAATCTCAGGGCTCAGCGGGCATTGTTACGGAGATGCCATCTGTTTCAGCCTCTCTTTCTCTCTCCCAGATCCTGTTCCCAGCTTCACGCCCGCCAGTGACGTCACGTGGCAGCCAACACTGTAGTCCCTCTGTCCTGTCTGTCAGTATCACGACCACCACCTATGGCAGCGGGGGTCTTCACGAGCCCCCCATAAACCATCACAGTCCTGCCTGAGTGTAGAGCAGGGGAGTATGGTTAGGTCATATGAGGAGACCACTGAGAAGGTAACAGGCCCTGTTATGATGCATCACCAACCTCCTGGTTACAGATGGTTGCAGATCATTGTAAGGAAACGAGAATTAGCAGCAGCCACTGAGGTTTGGTGAGGCGAAGAATAGAAATGTGTTGGGTAAATAAGGAGAAGAGAAGGCTACGACAGGAAAACAAACAGTGAGGTTTCAATATTTGCCCTTCATCCTTATCAGTGGAGCAGTTCCCCTCTCATCCCATTCTCCATGCTCGGGAGACGCAGCAGCTGCAGCACCGGAACCAGAGGAAGCAGAAAATTGAACGATCAAGTAACAGGCTTTGTTGAAACAATGGTTGCTGAGGGCGGCGGGGGAAGAGAGGCTTCACAAACAGCCAATAAACACTGTGTCCCTGGAGGGAACCAATGGGGGAATAAGGATGGGACAAGACTTCTGATACCCTACTATCGCTTCGCCTCGCCTGCATTCACACACACACACAACACACACATAACAAACACACACACGTACAGTAGGCTAATGCAGGAAGCTTCCATGAAGCCTGTTCCGGCATGCAGGATTAGAGTGATTTGTTGAGAATTAAGGGGCCGCCAGTTAAATTCAAGCAGGTTTTTAATGGTTTAATTCATGGACTAGGAGATGGGCTTAAATAAGATTGCCAAGTGTGGTCGATTAAGCTCATTAGTCGTTTTAAGGGTCTGCTCGCATTCCCATTTCCACAATCAGATCGTTTGAAAATTAGAATTAATTAGGAAACCGGGTCCCATCCTCCTCTGTTGAAGAGGGTGCAGGCCCTAGGAGCCTGGGGCTCTTTCATTTATCAGGGCCACGGCCTGTAATCTGGTGACAGTCATAGTCTGGAGGGCTAAAGGCCCCATTTAGAAATGTCCCATTTACAAAGCTCCAAGACACTGATGCCAGTCAAGGTGGACAGACACAACGAAACATCATTGATTTTAGTCCGTTGCAAAGTCAGCCTGTGTAAGACAGCCTGTGATATGATGACTAGTTTTTATGTAGATAACCCCTGCAGGGCATAAATTCAGTTGCTTAAATTTGTTTTCCATGTTCAAGCAATCATTTATCAGTTTATATATATCCTTACATGAACAGTCATTAACACTAGCACCGCTGGGCCTGAAGGGACCCCCCTTTAAACTAACGAGCAGTCATTCTGACTGCAACATTCCAACAGTGTAATTATTCGTTTTTTTACAAAATACCCCAACCACAAAGATGCATGGTCAGCAAACCACGCAGTCAAATGATGAAAACTGTAAGGAGTGCACTGAGAGTCGGGAAGCAAATACAGGGACTGAGTGTTTTAATAGATAAACAAACACAAAACTCAAACAACATACCGACATGAAACAGAGTCACTAACACCTGAGGAAAGAACCAAGGGGAGTGAACAGATATAGGGAAGATAATCAAGGAGGTGATGGAGTCCAGGTGAGTGTCATGAGACAGAATCAATAACACCTGAGGAAAGAACCAAGGGGAGTGACAGATATAGGGAAGATAATCAAGGAGGTGATGGAATCCAGGTGAGTGTCATGAGACAAAGTCAATAACACCTGAGGAAAGAACCAAGGGGCGTGAACAGATATAGGGAAGATAATCAAGGAGGTGATGGAGTCCAGGTGAGTGTCATGAGACAGAATCAATAACACCTGAGGAAAGAACCAAGGGGAGTGAACAGATATAGGGAAGATAATCAAGGAGGTGATGGAATCCAGGTGAGTGTCATGAGACAGAATCAATAACACCTGAGGAAAGAACCAAGGGGAGTGACAGATATAGGGAAGATAATCAAGGAGGTGATGGAATCCAGGTGAGTGTCATGAGACAGAATCAATAACACCTGAGGAAAGAACCAAGGGGAGTGACAGATATAGGGAAGATAATCAAGGAGGTGATGGAATCCAGGTGAGTGTCATGAGACAAAGTCAATAACACCTGAGGAAAGAACCAAGGGGCGTGAACAGATATAGGGAAGATAATCAAGGAGGTGATGGAATCACAAAAACAGGTGATGTGTCATGAGACAGAATCAATAACACCTGAGGAAAGAACCATAAAAGGGGAGTGACAGATATAGGGAAGATAATCAAGGAGGTGATGGAATACCAGGTGAGTGTCATGAGACAGAATCAATAACACCTGAGGAAAGAACCAAGGGGAGTGACAGATATAGGGAAGATAATCAAGGAGGTGATGGAATCCAGGTGAGTGTCATGAGACAGAGTCAATAACACCTGAGGAAAGAACCAAGGGGAGTGAACAGATATAGGGAAGATAATCAAGGAGGTGATGGAATCCAGGTGAGTGTCATGAGACAGAATCAATAACACCTGAGGAAAGAACCAAGGGGAGTGACAGATATAGGGAAGATAATCAAGGAGGTGATGGAATCCAGGTGAGTGTCATGAGGCGCTGGTGCACTTGACGATGGTGTCAGGATAATCAGCAGCATGATGACCTAGAGGCCGGACAGGGAGTGCCAAAAACAGTAGCCCAAACATCATTATAAGCGCCAAGGGTGCTTGATAAATAGTGAAAATCTTCACAAAAACAGTAATGGCATTACAATGAATATAAGTGCCGATATGACAGCAATACAAAATAGCCAATTATTGTCAGCTCATGCTTACATGGTCTGCGCAATGGCATCAGTTGGAATTTATTTAGCTGTTATCCCTCGTCCTAACAGTCGACATAAATGTTAGCCTCTTGCACTTGCTTGACGCACTTCCCAAAAACACATAGCTTGCAGGTGACACAGTTTATGTTCTTTGTGCATCTGGCCACCTGGCACTGTCTCCTCCATAGGAACTGTGCTCAATTTGGCTCACCTGGAATCTGTGCTGCTGCCTTGGCCCTCATATGTCTCTGACGTAGCCTGCATGCTATACTCATGATGGAGTCTCTCCTGGGCATGATGTTGTTCATTCACTGCTAGAACAACACCTGTACATTGAACAACAACACCTGTGCATTGATAGCAACTCCAAGTCAAGCATGTTGTAGAACAACTGTAGAACACAGAAACAGGCCTGTGGCGGGTGCCTCCCTTCCCAGTGTACAGGGGTCCCATCTGATCCAAAACATCCACACCAAACTATGGAACGATATAGAGTAGAAAACCTATTTTGCCATAGGAAAACTGTTGGATGCATGGTGGCAACTGCTGGATTCATGGTGCTCATGACAGAAACCTTCTTTCTTTGTTCATGGTGCTGACTAGGCTTATTTTGTTTGCAAGCAACATGTTCGCCAAATACAGTGAAATGAAGAAATTGTCCATGGTGACATTTCTCCCCTTGCCAACATAAGGTTCCACAAGCCTCAACACCACATTCTCAGACACTCGCTCACCTGCTGCCTGATGTGGATATTTTCCCGAAATGGCCGTCCCTTCCTCTCTCCTGTCTCAAGGTTTCATTTTGTGGTGGCACAGGCAACTGTTCAGTGCGTTCCATTCTGGATTTTTTGCGCATAGGCCTTGGAGGTGTAGGTTCAGGCTGAGGCTCAGAATCAAAAGAATAATCATCAGAGATGTCATGATTCATTTCTTCTCCACCATCCGAGTCATTTTCGTTCAGATCTTGTAGCAGCGCTAACGCAGCATGTGCATCCATTCGCCTTGGTCTTCTTGCCATTGTAAATTATGCAGGCTCTCACTGTGTACTCCTAGTAGGCCAGAGTAGCCTGTTAAAACTGGTGGATTAAGGTGGACTGATATAGGGTACATACAATTTTGAAATTAGAATTAGAATATACAATACAATAGAATGGCCCATCCAGTTCTTCATTCACAATGGGTGATTACATAATTATGCATTGTCTGCTTCCCCCACTCATCAACTCACCTATTCTCCCTCATCATACGTTACTTCATGTATTTAATGTGTTGTTATATGTGTGAAATTAGTTTAAGTATAGTTTAGGTTCAGTTTTGAGGCAATTAATGGGGTGATTATCAACTGGCCACTCACTACACCTTCCAATGTAGGGAGAACCACAGGCAGTTCTATTTTACATGTAACTCAGATATATAATGATATAATTACCAGGCCTTTCCTGCAATAAGACAGAAACATGGAACCAACTTGATATCTCTCCACATACAAACTAGCTTTCAAATTACACTGAACAAAAATATAAACGCAACATGCAAAATTTCCAAGATTCATAAAAGTTCATCTAAGGACATCAGTCAATTGAAATACATGCAATAGGCCCTAATCTATGGAATTTACATGACTAGGAATACAGATATGCATTTGTTGGTCACAGTAAAAAATAAAATGTAAAGGTAGGGGTGTGGATCAGAAAACCAGTCAGTATCAGGTGTGACCACCATTTGCCTCATGCAGCACGACACATCTCCTTCTCATATAGTTGATCAGGCTGTTGATTGTGGCCTGTGTGATGTTGACCCACTCCACTTCAATGGCTGTGCGAAGTTGCTGGATATTTGGGAGAATTGGAACACGCTGTCGTACACGTAAATCCAGAGCATCCCAAACAGGCTCAATGGGTAACATGTTTGGTGAGTATGCAGGCCATGGAAGAACTGGGACAATTTTAGCTTTCAGGAATTGTGT
The DNA here is from genome assembly GCF_023373465.1 of Oncorhynchus keta. Lineage (NCBI taxonomy): Eukaryota > Metazoa > Chordata > Actinopteri > Salmoniformes > Salmonidae > Oncorhynchus > Oncorhynchus keta. Next base: position 32,003,989 of record NC_068447.1, read on the forward strand.
ACAGATCCTTGCGGCATGGGACCATGCAATATCGTTCTGAAACATGAGGTGATGGTGGCGGATGAATGGCACGACAATGGGCCTCAGGATCTCGTCACGGTATCTCTGTACATTCAAATTACCATAGATAAAATTGTTTTGTTGTCCGTAGCTTATGCCTGCCCATACCATAACCCCACTACCACCATGGGCCCCTCTGTTCACAACGTTGCTATCAGCAAACCGCTCACCCACACGATGCCATACAAGCTCACCCACACGATGCCTGGTACAGTTGAAACCGGGATTCATCCATGAAGAGCACACTTCTCCAGCGTGCCGGTGGCCATCGAAGGTGAGTATTTGTCCACTGAAGTCGGTTTTGACAGCGAACTGCAGTCAGGTCAAGACCCTGGCGAGGATGACGAGCACCCAGATGAACTTCCCTGAGACGATTTCTGACAGATTTCTGACAAACAAATTCTTTCATTGTGCAAACTCACAGTTTCATCAGCTGTCCAGGTGGCTGGTCTCAGACCATCGCGCAGGTAAAGTAGCCGCACATTTTAGAGTGGTCTTTTATTGTCCTGTGTAATGATCATGCTGTTTAATCAGCCTCTTGATATGCCACACCTGTCAGGTGGATGGATTTTCTTGGCAAGGGGGAAATGCTCACGAGCAGGGATGTAAATTAATTTGCGCACAAAATTTGAGAGAAATAAGGCTTTTGTATGTATGGAACATTTCTGTGATATTTAATTTCAGTTCATGAAAGATGGGACCAACACTTTACATGTTGCGTTTATATTTTCGTTCAGTATATTTATAAAAAGAGAAACAGAGCTGAAACAGAGGAAGGTTATAATATACTTCTGACACCATTGGAAAGTGGGTAGAGATTGGACTTCTTTTGATCTGAGTTGTGATGCTTTTATCTCCTCTTTGAAAACAAAAAGTATATTTTTGTCCATATTTTTGGGATTATCCAGTCTTTTACTGCTATCGGTTTGGTTCCTGTTGGGCATAGAAGGTATTTAAATGTGAACACTGGGGTGAGAACTCACCATGCCATCTGGCTTTTGAAACCTGCCAGGACTGTGCCTGTCCATAGCACATAGCACAGTCAGAATGACAGAGAGAAGGAGAGAAGAAAGGAGACCACAAGGGGCAGAGATATATAGAGAGATACCTTGAGAGACAGGTAGAACGTATTATTTTTGGGGTCGTTTGTCTGTTTGGTAGGAGAGAGGTAGACCCAAATCATTCATAGCAGCACAGACATCAGCCTACAATATACCCAAAGGGCTGGTTTCATAAGTTGTAGTTCCGGCGTAATATTATCTTTATCCTGTCATATGGTTAGCATCTTCTCATAAAACTACTGTAGTAAAGTAGTGGGAAAGATAGATTTACTGTGAGATTTTAAAGAGGGAAGGATGCTGAGGAGACTGAAATAAGCTTAATGAGTGGGACGTCTCACTTCCTAAACACATGGACACCATAAGGACTAAAGTGCCTTTTCCCATGTTATGTTGAGAATACAGTAGTGCCAGATCCTATAGAAGGGTATAGTTGAGCATTGATACATGGTTGGGTACTAGCATGAAAGCAAGAAGAGCAATTCACAGCACAATCCTCTAGTGAAGATATCAACCTCAAACAATTAATTTGGACAACTACATTAGTCTTCAATGATGATTCTCTGTCCACTTTTTCTAACTCATGAATCATTCAGAAAACTTTTATTTGAAGTCCTCCCTCCATCTCTACCCTCATATTTCCCTCTCTAGATACTAGGAGCCTGGGGAGAGTAACAGAGTGGTGAGGGAGAGAAGGGAAGAGACTGACACACACACACACACACACACACACACACACACACACACACACACACACACACACACACACACACACACACACACACACACACACACACACACACACACACACACACACACACACACACACACACACACACACACACACACACACACACACACACAAGTTGTCCCTGCATGTCTCCACTGGCTGTCCTTCACACCTGGACAGTCCTGGCTCTTCCAGCTGAGTAGTCAGTGCTGGCAGACAGACAGACTCTTTCAGAAGGACTGGGGGTTTAGAGTGGACCTAGTGCATTGCTGTGCTCACAGAGGTGTGACAGACACTCAGACCACCACCACTGTCTGCATACTAGCCACTTATGCAATCACAAAGATACATGTACAGATGGACAAATAAGAACATAGAAATGTGAGTGTTACATTTTCTCCAATCAACTGCATTGTGTTCATAGTCTATTGTGTACTGTTCACTATAGAACCTCATACAAATTTGCCATCATCTAATTGACAGTACATGCACTCTGGGTAATGCTGACATTTTGGCAAAATCTCTGCACTTTTTTCATTTTCAGAAAGCCCACAGTTGACACATTATCAGCCATACAGATAAACAAGACAGAAAACCACACAATGACACATTCCAAACATTTATGAGGATATACAGAGAGAAAACACAGAGAACATCACAGGCCAGAGAGTGTTGCTGCTATTTCACTGGTATCAAATGTTTTACGGTCTCTGTTCCCTCACTCTCTCTCGCTACACTCCACTAACTCTTCTTTATCGGTTCAATCTGGCCAGCGGCAATGTGACTTTGTCTCATACGTAAAGAATGTCCAGGGTCATCCAAATGCTGCTTGCTGAAATCATAAATCATAAAATGTTCTTAGAAAATTATTTTCAAGTAATTCACTAGCTCACATGCAGTACTCTTGGAATGACTGGTTGCGGTCTGAAGTATGGCACAAACAAGTCTGAGATATTGTATTATTTAGTTGTAATGACCTCTGATGATTACTTGAACAAAAACATAAATGCTTGTGCTTGCGCACCATCTAACCATGATGGTCCCATTGAGACTCCTGTGAATAACTGAAATGAAAGAGGATTTTTGTGAATATTTCCTCTCCTCCCCACTGAACGTTTCTATTTTCTTCATCTATTTGCCCACTTATATTCTTTGTTAGACTTCTGAAAGCTGTTTTGAATGGTATGATTTGGTATTGAGATGAATACAATACAAATTGATTACTACAGCAGCATGTGAGCCTTAAAAACTAACAAGTTACACAAGCCCACACACACAACTAACAAATACAGAGGTGTATACATCCTGTTGTGTCTGTAAGAGTGGTAATGACAGAGAATACATGCTACTGTAATCAAGAGGGGCTGGGGAACATACATTAAATTGTTCTTTTCAGAATACACAATCCCCAGTAACCATGCATCAACAGAAAGGCATGACCATATGAAATAGTATGGACACAAGAATAAAACAAGGCTTTCTATTGAACCAGTTATGTTTACTAGGCTATTCCCCCCCTACATCACCTAAAGTGTATTCAACTACTGTAGCTTTTCTCAAGCATACATCAATATGTTGTAACACATTTATCATATACTAAATGCTGCTATCGCTCACAGCCAAAAAGGTCTGGTGTATTTCTACATGCAAGCTACCCTGTGGCAGTTACCATGAGCTTGTTGACACTCTCGACTTCATTTAACAGGAAGCTGTGAAAATAACAAGGATGGAGGCATGAGGGGAGTCACGAACAGATGGAAAAAGCAAACGTAGGGAGTCTGCTTTACCTGCGGCTGTTTCCCTGGCAACACACCCTTGGGATGGAGAGAAGACAAGCACATGATTACAGTTACAGCTCTCAGTGTTCGTTCAAGAAGTGCGTCATCAACGGAACCACGGAACCAAATAAAAGAGACATACAGCACAGAGAATATAGAAGTTCTGTGGTTAACTTTTTCTCTCTTGTCTTTTCTTTGATCTTCCACACTTCCCTCGGTCCCATCCATATCTTTTGATATGGTATTCAGTTAGTAACCTCCTGGACAGGCGGAACATCTGTCTGAGAGCTGGAGGAAGAAAAAACCTATCCGGTGAATGCCATCACACTGATGATATATAGCCTAGCCTGCAGTCCTGACACTTTTAACACTCAGCTTCAAAGACCTTCTATCATAGGGCAGATAAACACAGGGGTGCGCACACTCTCTCTCACACACACACGCACGCACGCGCGCGCGCGCACACACACACACACACACACACACACACACACACACACACACACACACACACACACACACACACACACACACACACACTCTGCAGGTGCCTTTTATGCACTGATCTTGTTTTTATTAGACGCATGACTCAAATGTCTTTCTTGATCCGTTTATGTTTACTGAAAGCATTCTTGTAAAAAGCAGACTCAGCTCTTTCCAGCTCCATGTTTCCAACTTCCCCACTCCCAACCAACCTGGCATGTCACCAGGTCTCATTTTATGACATTTAATAGCAATTTCACAGTCTTTGGGACATCAGAATGAAGCCACATTCTGAACAGTGTTTAGATATACCCTCAATAGCACAGAAGGCAATATTTAAACCCTTCCCTGGTGAAAGCTTTATACTTGCATCACTAGTAAACCATGACTTATCCAGCACAGTGCTTCTTCATGGCTGTTTGGCAGATGTCTGTGTTTGCCTGCCTCGTCCCCAGACCAGGAACCATGATTTGGGGCGATGATGTAGAGGAACAGAGAGAGCAGCACCACCATGTCCCATGAGGGATTGAAAGATAGCATCCTGTGATTCAGCTGAGGGCCCTACACTCAGTCTGTCCGTCTAGCACCCCACCTGCCCTCTCCTGCTGTCCGTCTGTCCATGCTCACACACCACAACACACACCACAACCCAGGCCTGCCAGGCGTTTACTCAGCCTGCATCCTCCTGCACTACTGCTGTCCAAATAGCCATCACATCAAAGAGCATCAAAGAGTATCCATTTATCTTTCATGTTAGGTGCAGCAATATTATTAGCCTTTTCTTGTGTTATTATACATCGGTGAGCATTGCCATATGATACAAACGTTATGAGTTCTGATATGGTTTTGACAGACACGAGGGTTGCTATACTGCTTGCGGTATTTACCTTTGCTGCTGTATGTGCCCTTAGAAGTCTTTTATGTTGCCATGGGCACCTGCTGCTCCACCCCCACATGTTGTATTTCTGTGTACCAACGGTTGGTCTGATGTTGGCAGCGGTAGAGTTGGAGCTAGGCCCACTGCCAGCACTTTAAACAACCAGTCTCTTTTATCAGGAAAACCCGACTTTAACACCACACCACCTAGGTATTGTGTACTGTAGTTTGAAAATGGTTGTTTGGGGTGAGGTATGGTTGCAAAAACAGTCTTTAGGGCTAGACAATATGACAAAACAGGATGATAGAGAGATGTCAAGGCATATACTGTGGGTCACACAACTAATTGGTTTATGTATGCAATGCATAGGTAACACTTGCAGTATGGTTAATTAATTGATATCATACTGAAATCTTGTTAGTGTGTGTATTTCTAATGTCCATGTGTTTGGCTACCAACATCAGGGTGGTAGCCTGGTTATATGCACACTGGGCAGCATTAGATATTTACCTCATCAAACGTACCACTCACCTTCTTTTTCTCTACCCCTTTGATCACTGTGGATGGTACAAACTTCAACAGCACAAAAAAGGCATTTTTATATTCATAAGCATGAAATAGATCAATAACGTATACATAAATAGCATAGAGTGTTTGCATAGGTAAGATCCTAATTTGATCACTTTTTTGTTCCTAAGAATTTTTCTGCACATCAGGAAATGCAAAGTTGTAGTGTATTTGAGATTTAAAAAGGCTTCGAAAGATTGTAATTTCCACTTTAAAATGTCATACTTGATTTGCCGTAACACAAAAGGCATCAACCCCTACATAAAATGTCCCTTAATTATAATCCACATAATAATTCACATTTCAAATCAAATCAAATGTATTTATATAGCCCTTCGTACATCAGCTGATATCTCAAAGTGCTGTACAGAAACCCAGCCTAAAACCCCAAACAGCAAGCAATGCAGTTGTAGAAGCACGGTGGCTAGGAAAAACTCCCTAGAAAGGCCAAAACCTAGGAAGAAACCTAGAGAGGAACCAGGCGATGTGGGGTGGCCAGTCCTCTTCTGGCTCTGCCATCCTGCTGCTGCAGGATTGTTGTCCTGTTGTAGCAAACTGGCTCAAATTAACATCCCATGTCTGTATATATTCAAATAAATGTAACCTTCATATTTACATTCGTAACAAAGTGGAAATTGCAAGTTTCCCGGTAGTAAATATTGTATAAAGGGCATCTTCATATAGACACTGTTTGCATATGGAACCTGAATTGGGATGCAAATGAGGGATGTGAAGTGTGTTATTGATGGAAATGCATTCTCCTATGTTTTTAGTTTTTATATGATGGTGGACAGGCGTCACAGGACCGTGGTTCGGAAGAGGAAAAGGAATCAGCAACAACTCATCATACCAAATAGAAATCAAACCATATATTTTTCTTAGATTAGATCAAGTAGAGTAGTTTGAGCATTTAATTATAATCACCATGATTCAACTGAGGATATTTATATGATTAAAACAAAGAAATGCATGATAAAAACGGATCATTCAATATCCGTGTCAAAGCAGATAACATTGTTGATTATCAGTTGTAAACAAAAATACCAAATATGTCAAATTAATGACTGCTATTACTTCTCAGAAATCGCCCAGTTCAATTTTGTTTTCAAATGTTTTCCACCCTGTCAAACTAAACTCAGCAAAGATAATTCATAAAAATTCAAATAACTTCACAGATCTTCATTGTAAAGGGTTTAAACACTGTTTCCCATGCTTGTTCAATGAACCATAAACAATTAATGAACATGCACCTGTGGAACGGTCGTTAAGACACTAACAGCTTACAGACGGTAGGCAATTAAGGTCACAGTTATGAAAACGTAGGACACCTTTCTACTGACTCTGAAAAACACCAAAAGAAAGGAGGCATGAGGACTGCAGATGTGGTCAGGGCAATAAATGTTAGGTCTGGTGAGTCTCTGGTCCACCTCTACGCAGACGACACCATTCTGTATACTTCTGGCCCTTCTTTGGACAATGTGTTAACAACCCTCTAGACGAGCTTCAATGCCATACAACGCTCCTTCCGTGGCCTCCAACTGCTCTTAAATACAAGTAAAGCTAAATGCATGCTCTTCAACCGATCTCTGCCTGCACCTGCCCACCCGTCCAGCATCGCTACTCTGGACGGTTCTGACATAGAATATGTGGACAACTACAAATACCTAGGTGTCTGGTTAGACTGTAAACTCTCCTTCCAGACTCACATCAAGCATCTCCAATCCAAAGTTAAATCTAGAATTGGCTTCCTATTTCGCAACAAAGCATCCTTCACTCATGCTGCAAAACATACCCTCGTAAAACTGACCATCCTACCGAACCTCGACTTCGGCAATGTCATTTACAAAATAGCCTCCAATACCCTACTCAATAAATTGGATGCAGTCTATCACAGTGCTTTGTCACCAAAGCCCCATATACTACCCACCACTGCGACCTGTACGCTCTCGTTGGCTGGCCCTCGCTTCATACTCGTCGCCAAACCCACTGGCTCCAGGTCATCTACAAGACCCTGCTAGGTAAAGTCCCCCCTTATCTCAGCTCGCTGGTCACCAAGCAGCACCCACCTGTAGCACGTGCTCCAGCAGGTATATCTCTCTGGTCACCCCCAAAACCAATTCTTCCTTTGGCTGCCTCTCCTTCCAGTTCTCTGCTGCCAACGACTGGAACGAACTACAACAATCTCTGAAACTGGAAACACTTATCTCCCTCACTAGCTTTAAGCACCAGCTGTCAGAGCATCTCACAGATTACTGCACCTGTACATAGCCCATCTATAATTTAGCCCAAACAACTACCTCTTCCCCTACTGTATTTATTATTTTGTATTTTTTATTTTTCTCCTTTGCACCCCGTTATTTCTATCTCTACTTTGCACATTCTTCCACTGCAAATCTACCATTCCAGTGTTTTACTTGCTATATTGTATTTACTTCGCCACCATGGCCTTTTTTTGCCTTTACCTCCCTTATCTCACCTCATTTGCTCACATTGTATATAGACTTATTTTTCTACTGTATTATTGACTGTATGTTTGTTTTACTCCATGTGTAACTCTGTGTTGTTGTATGTGTCGAACTGCTTTGCTTGATCTTGGCCAGGTCGCAATTGTAAATGAGAGCTTGTTCTCAACTTGCCTACCTGGTTAAATAAAGGTGGGAAAAAAAGAAAAGAAAAGTAGGTCAACACCTCTAGGTCTGTGCTCTACAAAGTTAATGTTCAAAGCACCCGTCCAAAGCTTTTTTACAAACACATCTGTGCTTCTGGCACATTTGTTTAAGTTAAAAGTTGCTTTAAGTGTTCATTGTACAAGAGTGAGCGAAAACTACCTCTCAAGTTTAAAACTGTGTCAATAAAACAACAAAGGTATTGAAGAATGTTAAATCTCCTAACCAGAAGTTTAAAAAAAAAAAGTAAAAAGTGGTTATTTGATAGTCATGTCTGAGCCAAGGGTATGCTCCAGAGTAATTTAGAGAATACAGAATATACTGAGTGCACCAAACAGTAAGAACACCTTCCTAATAGACATACCCCCCCCCCCCCCCCTGTGGCACCAACAACCATACCCCATTCAAAGGCCCTTACATATTTTGTCTTGCTCATTCACTCTCTGAATGGTACACATACGCAGTCCATGTCTCAATCGTCCAATGTTTAAAAATCTATCTTTAACCCGTCTCCTCCCCTTCATCTACACTGGTTCAGGTGGATTTAACAAGGGACATCAATAAAGATCATAGCTTTCACCTGGATTCACCTGGAATTGAAAGAGCAGGTGTTCTAAATGGTTTGTATACTCAGTGTATATCTCTGTTATGTTCTATGTTCTATAATTGATCATTTAATTTAATTTAATTGATCTAATTGAACATCTACTTTCAGTCACTGAGCTGAGCGGTTTCGACCTTCCCAGTGGTATAGGCCTTCATATTACAGATGGTACATGTAGTTTGATTTCTAAAAGAGTTAGCTGTTGAGCTACGTACATCTCAGTCACATACAGTAATGTACAGTAAGTTGGCCTCCAAAGTTATGAGAGTCATTACACTGATGATTAAGGTGTCAGTGCTCAAACATACCTCTCCAAACAGACATGAACAGACAACCAAAACTAAAGAGGCCCTTAATAAACACAACATCAGCTTGGCAAGCCTCAAACGCTTTAGGTCATGCGCTCTGGTTAATGTTGTCCATTTGATAGGCATCAGCAACAGCAGCGCCGTGGTTGTTTCCATTGGATGGCTGTGGAGTCCAAAGCAGATGTTTCACACCATGAAAAACAAAAAAATGGACACTTCAAAAGGTGGTTTCATTCACCCGGAATATACTCCTTTTACACCATATTTTCAGTCTTTCTAATAAAATAACTATTAATCATACAAACTAAAGGACAATATGTAGACACAGTATGGAGCCTGAAGAGAATTAGCATATGATAAATCATTATTATTCTCTGCATGCGCTCTCTCCCTAGCTGCTCTCTCCGAGCCGGGCTCTCAGCGTCACAGTGTCCTGAGCACCTGACTGGAGCCACGTCTCACTCTGATGACATGTACAGACCGGATGGATAATCAAGCCTGTGTAGATGACTCCCAGGTCAGGCAGCACACAATAGAGCACTAATGAGCTGATAAGAGTCCTGGGGCCAAGCTGGTGCTAGAGCCCGGGGTTGCTGGAGACTTTCTGGAGCTGTAGTACAGAGACTGACTGACTGAGGAGAGGAGAGGAATCCCCAAGCTAACTGACTTCAACTCTACATAGGTTAAAGGCAAACTTCCTCCACCAAAGCCATCACCACATAGTCCAGAATGCATGATGTAGGATCTTAATTTGATCACTATTTTGTTGCTGAGAATTTTCCTGCACAGCAGAAAATGCAAACTTGTACTGTATTTGAGTTTTAAAAAGTATTCTAAAGTTTGTAATTTCCACTTTGAAATGTCAGACTTGATTTGCCCTAACGAAAAATGCCCATTAATTATAATCCACATAATAATTCACATTTCCTGAAGATGCAGGATTATTTTCCTGCTGTAGCAAACTGGAATCTGTATACATCTGTATATTAGCATGGGATAAATAGGCATTCGTGGAAAGAAGTGAAATTGCAGGGCTACAGATGCAAAGCACTTAGTGCCAGAATAGACCAATCCTCCTGTCATGAGGTGATTGCGGTATTTAAGGTGAGGTATTCAAAATCAGGTTGAGGTAATGACAGTGATTGAGCATTCTTATGGATGGGCAGTTATACAGTAGCTCCAATTCAAACTAATAACTTTTTCCAACTCTTAAAAAAGTTTACATATGAATAACAAAATCAAAGCTACCCTGTCACCAAATGTGTTCTTAGTGGCTGTATTAATAGTGATAGTGCCATTGTGTCTCCGTTGAGAGTGTGCCTGCCGGATTCAGTTGCAGAATGTCATCGCTTGACGGCAGGCTTGGGGACAACATTTTGACACATTAAAAAAAAGGCAAGCATCCCAGGAGTATGTGGAGAAAAGCGTCCCATCCAGGTGGTGTCAGACAAACTGAACGCTGCATTAGGGGTCCAGGTGACACTTTAACTCTTCCACCACTCTCTCTTAAATCTCCAATTCGCCTGTCCCTTTCCTCTCGTCTCATCAACTACTGCCATCACACCACAGCCACCCAATGGGAGAGGCTCTGATGACAGCCCAACAGTGAGTCATGCAGCGTGTTATGTGAAGATCGCAGATTTGAGAGGAACAACAAATGTCGGTACATATAAGTGTCTTATATCGGCTGAAAGCTTAAATCCTTGTTAATATAACTGCACTGTCCAATTTACAGTAGATATTACTGCCCAAATTTTTTTGAGGAGAGCTCCTAACAACAAAACACTTTTTTTCACCGTGATAGGTTTGATAAATTAATCTCTGAAGGTGAAATGTGTACTTATGTAACAGTATAGACTTTACGTCCGTCCCCTCGCCCCGACCTGGGCGTGAACCAGGGACGCTCTGCACACATCAACAGTCACCCTCGAAGCATCGTTACCCATCGCTCCACAAAAGCCACGGCCCTTGCAGAGCAAGGGGAACCACTACTTGAAGGTCTCAGAGCAAGTGATGTCCCCGATTGAAACGCCACTAGCGCGCACCACCGCTAACTAGCTAGCCATTTCACATCGGCTACACTTACATTACAAAATCTTGCTCTGATTTATCATCCAAAGGGTCCCAGAGATAACATGAAGTGTCGTTTTGTTAGATAAAATCCTTTTTCATATCCTAAAAAAGTCCATATAGCATGAATGATCGATTTTGTATTTCCACTCATTCAATTCGCAAAGAAAGGAATCTATATGGAATCTCACCCTAAACGTTGTTTAAACGAGACAAATCACGTTCGTATGTATTCCTCAGAGATCCTAGAAGGTAACAAGACTTCACTATATCATTAGGGGTGTAGTATATCCTATAGGACACCATATTTGGTCAGAGAGCGACACCTTCATGGCACGCCGATGACGCGGGCGGTCATCACGTGAACGACTGTATCTTTGTCAAACAAGCACCAATCGGGGTCAAACAAACCTAGATAGCCAATGAGCTGAGAATTACGGGAGTATCATAAACCATGTATATGTTGTAAAATGTAGCTACTAACCTTGTACGACAGCATGTCTTTTTATTTTGGACAAAAATTATAAGGATATTCAGGGTAATGAAGTTATGAAAACTGCTTGTTTGGCAAATGTTGAACTTATAATATGGCTACTAATACTTGGAAAGTTAAAAATGAGTGCAAGTATACAGATTTGACAATATTCTTGCAGAAAAATGTAATATGAATGCGAATATGTCCTTCACAATTTGCCCAAATGTACCTGGGTACCTGGGGACTGTGCATGGGGACACTAAAAGCCTTGTAGTTCACTCATACTTCAAGTTATCCATCTGAAACGTTGTTCATACACTGCTGCCATCGTGTGGAAACTATCGGAATTACAACCAGAGTGATGCTAGAACTGCAACCTTTTTCTTGCATTTCAAATATGGTGGTAGAAAAAAATTGTGTTTTTCTTTTCTTTGTATTTTCTTCCACCAGATCTATTGTATTATATTCGCCTACATTCAATTCACATTTCCACAAACTTCAAAGTGTTTCCTTTCAAATGATACCAAGAATATGCATATCCTTGCTTCAGGGCCTGAGCTACAGGCAGTTAGATTTGTGTATGTCATTTAGGCAAAACATTTTTAAAAAGTGGGCTATCCCTAAGAAGTTTAACACCTAACACCAGATGCCAGAGTGGCGAGGCACCACACTTTAACATGCTGAGAATGGAATTGACTCACAGGAATCAAGACGGCAGCGTCTTTTGGGAATATATAAACACAGTGCTGCTACCACATTAATAATACCAGTCGTTTGTATTCCTTCTGGAGATGTTTTTCTCTCTTCTCTTCTCTCGTCCCCCGGAGAAGCTGGCTGCAGGAAGGGAAGTTTCTCCAGACTAAAGACATTGACCTTTACCAATAGAAGTGTACCCAGGCGAAGGCGAGACCTCTCTCTGTAATGTCTCTATGGAGGCATGCTTTTATATTTCAAAAACCTTCCACACAGCAGCAGATTCAGAGGTTGGACTCAAGGTTTTCTGCTTTATTAAGGCCTCCCACATACATGTCTGTATTTGCCAGAGAAATTCAACAAAAGGCAGTCCAAACTTTTCCTCTAATATTTATTCAGTGGTGAAAGTACTCAACCTGTGTTGGCAAAAATTCCTGCGGAAAATAATAAGTGACATTATGAGACACACAGGAATAGCCTTGACAAATGTGAAACACAAAAGCAAATTTAGCAGCCTGGTATTCCGATAAAAAAACAACGTTTTTCAGGTTTAAATTTTACTTTAAAACGTCAAATTCTATTCACAGGTGTACAATGGTCCATAGACACACATTCACACAGGCACACACACATGAGGGGGAGCAGCATAGCATGCAGTGTGCCAGTGGGCCTGGTTGTTGAGCAATACCAGAGGTGACAAATTAAAGCTGGCACGGTAAACGAGTCTGCAGCCCATTGGCATGCTAATGAGTGGGGATAGATAGGACAAAGAGGAGAGGATACAGACAGACAGCTTATGTCAGATATCCCCAGTCTCAATGCTCCACTGAGAGCTGCCTGGGGAGGGAGGATGGGCTCCTCCCAGTTGCGGTGTGTGGGTAAAATCACTGGGGATGCCAAGCCAGAAAAAAAAACATATTACAACATATACAGTGGGGCAAAAAAGTATTTAGTCAGCCACCAATTGTGCAAGTTCTCCCACTTAAAAAGATGAGAGAGGCCTGTAATTGTCATCACAGGTACACTTCAACTATGACAGACAAAATTTGAAAAAAAATCCAGAACATCACATTGTAGGATTTTTAATTAATTTATTTGCAAATTATGGTGGAAAACAAGTATTTGGTCAATAACAAAAGTTTATCTCAATACTTTGTTATATACCCTTTGTTGGCAATGACAGAGGTCAAACGTTTTCTGTAAGTCTTCACAAGATTTTCACACACTGTTGCTGGTATTTTGGTCCATTCCTCCATGCAGATCTCCTCTAGAGCATTGATGTTTCGGGGCTGTTGCTGGGCAGGGTAGCCTAGTGGTTAGAGCATTGGACTAGTAACCGAAAGGTTGCAAGTTCAAATCCCCAAGCTGACAAGGTACAAAATCTGTTGTTCTTCCCCTGAATAGGCAGTTAACCCACTGTACCTAGGCCGTCATTGAAAATAAGAATTTGTTCTTAACTGACTTGCCTAGTAAAATAAAGGTTATAAAAAAAAATAAAAAAAACACGGACTTTCAACTCCCTCCAAAGATTTTCTATGGGGTTGAGATCTGGAGACTGGCGAGGCCACTCCAGGACCTTGAAATGCTTCTTACGAAGCCACTCTTTCGTTGCCTGGGCAGTGTGTTTGGGATCATTGTCATGCTGAAAGACCCAGCCACGTTTCATCTTCAATGCCCTTGCTGATGGAAGGAGGTTTTCACTCAAAATCTCACGATACATGGCCCCATTCATTCTTTCCTTTACACGGATCAGTCGTCCTGGTCCCTTTGCAGAAAAACAGCCCCAAAGCATGATGTTTCCACCCCTATGCTTCACTGTAGGTATGGTGTTCATTGGATGCAACTCAGCATTCTTTGTACTCCAAACACGACAAGTTTTTACCAAAAAGTAATATTTTGGTTTCATCTGACCATATGACATTCTCCCAATCTTCTTCTGGATCATCCAAATGCTCTCTAGCAAACCTCAGATGGGCCTGGACATGTACTGACTTAAGCAGGGGGACACGTCTGGCACTGCAGGATTTGAGTCCATGGCGGCGTAGTGTGTTACTGATGGTAGGCTTTGTTACTTTGGTCCCAGCTCTCTGCAGGTCATTCACTAGATCCCCCCGTGTGGTTCTGGGATTTTTGCTCACCGTTCTTGTGATCATTTTGACCCCACGGGGTGAGATCTTGCGTGGAGCCCCAGATCGAGGGAGATTATCAGTGGTCTTGTATGTCTTCCATTTCCTAATAATTGCTCCCACAGTCGATTTCTTCAAACCAAGCTGCTAACTTATTGCAGATTCAGTCTTCCCAATTTTGTTTCTGGTGTCCTTTGACAGCTCTTTGGTCTTGGCCATAGTGGAGTTTGGAGTGTGACTGTTTGAGGTTGTAGACAGGTGTCTTTTATACTGATAACAAGTTCAAACAGATGCCATTAATACAGGAAACGAGTGGAGGACAGAGGAGCCTCTTAAAGAAGAAGTTACAGGTCTGTGAGAGCCAGAAATCTTGCTTGTTTGAAGGTGACCAAATACTTATTTTCCACCAATAAATTCATAAAAAATCCTACAATGTCATTTTCTGGATTTTTTTTCTCATTTTATCTGTCATAGTTGAAGTGTACCTATGATGAAAATTACAGGCCTCTCTCATCTTTTTAAGTGGGAGAACTTGCACAATTGGTGGCTGACTAAATACTTTTTTTGCCCCACTGTATATGTGTTGTGATAATTGTATTTTGCTCTATAACCTGCTAGTTCATATGCCGTTCGACCGTGATAGATATATGCCTAAGGCGGAAACAGGCAGAAGGCTGAATATATTTTGTTTCATCACAAAACCGGAGAGCAACCTCTGTCCGATTGAGTCCACATAGCATATTGTATGTTACAAACAGTTACACGAACAGAAAGAAAGTTCATGTTGCCGTCATTTTCGGACTACTTGTCATGCCCTGACCTTAGTATTCTTTGTTTTCTTTATGTCTTTGGTTAGGTCAGGGTGTGACATGGGTGATATGTGTGTCTTTGTCTTATTATAAAGGTGTTTGTACTGTCTAGGGGTTTTTGTAGATTTAGGTTTTTTTTTCATCTAGGTGTTTATGTTGGTCTATGGTTGCCTAGATTGGTTCTCAATTAGAGGCAGGTGTTTATCGTTGTCTCTGATTGGGAACCATATTTAGGCAGCCATCTTCTTTGGGTATTTCGTGGTTTATTGTCTATGTTATGTTGCACGTTTGCACATTGTTTATATAGCGGTCGCGTTCGTCTTAATAGTTTTTTTGTTTAAGTGTTCTTCTTGTTCTTCATTCAATAAAGAAGAATGTATTCACACCACCCTGCACTTTGGTCCCCTCCATACAACGATTGTGACAGAATAACCCACCAACAATGGACCAAGCAGCGTTGTAACGGACAGCAGCAGCAATCAAAGGACTTCTGGACTTCGGAGGAGATTCTGGACGGCAAAGGACCCTGGACACAGCCAGGGGAATATCGCCGTCCAAAGCAGAGCTGGAGGCAGCGAAAGCAGAGAGGCACCGGCAGGAGGCAGCACGGCGGCGTGGCTGGAAGCCTGAGTGGCAGCCCCAAAAATGTATTGGGGGAGGGCACACGGGGAGTGTGGCGAAGTCAGGTAGGAGACCTTCGCCAGCTCCCCATGCTTACCGTGGAGAGAGAGGACATTGTACCGGACAGGCACTGTGTTATGCGGTGGAGCGCACAGTGTCCCCGGTGCGTGTGCATAGCCCGGTGCGGTACATTCCAGCTCCTCGTATCGGCCGGGCTAGAGTAGGCATCGAGCCAGGTGCCATGAAGCCGGCTCTACGCATCTGGTCTCCAGTGCGTCTCCTCGGGCCGGCATACATGGCACCAGCCTTACCTATGGTGTCCCCGGTTCGCCTGCACAGCCCAGTGTGGGCTATTCCACCTCGCCACACTGGCCTGGCTACGGGGAGAATTCACCAGGTAAGGTTGGGCAGGCTCTGTGCTCCAGATCTCCAGTGCGAATTCTCGGTCCGGTATATCCGGCTGGTGCCATCTCCACGCACCAGCCCTCCGGTGGCAGCCTCCCGCACCGGGCTTCCTGTGCGTCGTCAGAGCCCAGTTCTCCCTGTTCCTCCTCCCCGCACTCGCCCTGAGGTGCGTGTCCTCGGCCCAATACCACTAGTGCCGGCACCACGCACCAGGCCTACAGTGCGCCTCGTCTGTCCTGAGCCGCTAGAGTCTCCCGTCTGTCCTGAGCCGCTAGAGTCTCCCGTCTGTCCTGAGCCGCTAGAGTCTCCCGTCTGTCCTGAGCCGCTAGAGTCTCCCGTCTGTCCTGAGCCGCTAGAGTCTCCCGTCTGTCCTGAGCCGCTAGAGTCTCCCGTCTGTCCTGAGCCGCTAGAGTCTCCCGTGTGCCCTGAGCCGTCAGAGCCGCCAGTCTGCCCTGAGCCGTCAGAGCCGCCAGTCTGCCGTGAGCCGTCAGAGCCGTCAGTCTGCCCTGAGCCGTCAGTCAGCCAGGAGCTGCCAGGACCTGCCAGAGCCAACAGCCAGTCAGGAGCCGCCATAGCCGTCAACCAGCCAGGAGCCGCCAGAGCCGTCAGCCAGCCAGAAGCTGCCAGAGCTGTTAGCCAGCCAGGAGCTACCCTTCAGTCCTTAGCCGACCCTCAGTCCGGAGCCGCCCCTCAGTCCGGAGCCGCCCCTCAGTCCGGAGCCGCCTCTCAGTCCGGAGCCACCCCTCAGTCCGGAGCCACCCCTCAGTCCAGTGGGGCCCTTTAGTAGGGTTACCAGTCCAAGGTTGGAGGCGAGGGTCGCCGTTCCTAGGAGGCCACAAAAGCGGACTAAGACTATGGTGGAGTTGGGTCCACATCCAGCACCCGAGCCGCCGCCGTGAAAGAGGGCCACCTGGACCCTCCCCTTTAGATTAGGTTTTTGCGGCTGGAGACCGCACCTTTGTGGGGGGGGTACTGTCACGCCCTGACCTTATTATTCTATGTTTTCTTTATTATTTTGGTTAGGTCAGGGTGTGACATGGGTGATATGTGTGTTTTTGTCTTATTCTTGGGTGTTTGTACTGTCTAGGGTTTTTTGTAGATTTATGGGGTTGTTTTCATCTCGGTGTTTATGTTGGTCTATGGTTGCCTAGATTGGTTCTCAATTAGAGGCAGGTGTTTATCGTTGTCTCTGATTGGGAACCATATTTAGGCAGCCATCTTCTTTGGGTATTTCGTGGGTTATTGTCTATGTTATGTTGCACGTTTGCACATTGTTTATATAGCGGTCGCGTTCGTCTTAATTGTTTTGTTGTTTTTTGTTTAAGTGTTCTTCTCGTTCTTCATTCAATAAAGAAGAATGTATTCACACTACGCTGCGCTTTGGTCTCCTCCATACGACGATCGTGACACTACTGAACAACTATTGTTTTAGAACCATGGAGAGGAACTGCAATGGCGAAGTTAAACAGGAGCTGCCTCCACCATTTCAAGCCTAACACCATCAAATCACCTAGTCTAATAAAGTCACAACTAAAATTTAGTGGTCTTGTATGTCTTCCAATTTAGTCAAATCAACGTAAACAAAATATGATGTGGCTGTCCCTGGTTCTGATTTGTGTGTGTGCGTTCGTTCAAGTAGAAAAAACATGTTGACTCACCCTACTCATAGAAAACGGCAATGCCATCCTCCTCTCTTTCATGTTGAAGAAATGGTCTATGACTGTTATACAATACATGCTTTTATTTTTTGTTGCCCTAGGCTACCTGGCTAAAATGTTTGCTCGCTACCCTAACTTCCTTTCATGGGCTTAGCTAGTTAACATTAGCCTTCTACGTCTAGCTACATATTCAACTTGCATCCTCTCAGGCCAGGGGCACAATGTATTTTCTGGTTGGATCAGAATCGCCAATATAACCATTGGCCAGTAGTGAGAATTTAGTAAAACCACAAGTCCAAATCCCTATTCTCCATGGCTGATTTAGGAAGGCCTATTTTAGCTACAACACAACGAGGTGCAACAATTCAAGTTGTTTTTGTTGATGACACATTTCTCTGTGATAGGAGTGAAGCCAAATCCAAAACAGGACCGACCATACGCAGTTCAGCTCAACACTGATTGACTATTATTTTATACTTTTTTATATCAAAGGAAGGCAAATTCTCACATCCCTTGCATTCAGTGCAACGGAGGCAACAATGTCATATTATGTTTGACCAGACAGCATCAGATAGATGGGTTTGGGCTACATATACAGAGACAGGAGTGCTGTTTCGCTTGCTAGGATGCTTTCTCCGGTGAGTTACATTCAGCCTCTTGCAAATTGAAGGAAAATTATGAAAACACAGAAAGACAAACGATACATTATCTTATGTTTTTTTCTTGGTGGCTTCCTTTCACATCCATGAATACACGCCACTAGCTCCTCCTGGGTACCAATGGAGAAGGGTGGCACCACCTGGGCATCCAGCATGTCTCTGGATCCCCGAGGACCACAGACTATAATAATATATGGCAGGGACTGAGTTCTGGCTCGATTTACACCTACAAACACACACAGGCTGTTTTCAGACACAGCAAGACTGGAGGAGGAAGAGGAGAGCACTTGGAGAAGGCCAGCTGGTGTGTTTGTGTGTATATCGACTCTGAGATATGCAGAACGCTCCATGCAATTCCCAGTGAGTTTCCCTCTTTTCTCCTCTCTCCATCTCTCTCTTTCTTTTTTTCACATCCCTCTATCTACGCCCTCCTTCCATCCCTCTCACTTCCCCCCCTCACGCTCACTCCTCCCTCTCTCTCTTTCCACAGCTCCATGTTACTGAACCTAGCTCAGTGATTGGCTGAGGGGGCAGAGAGAGAGGAGAGAGAGAGCTCATTATCAGCCACATGACTAGCTGTGTCCCTGTGTCATGCCTCAGTTGTCTCACTGTCAATATACAGTTTGAAGAAGTCAACAGTGAAAAACATTCACTTACCATAGTGTATTTAACATCTAGACTAGAAAAGCTCAATTCGGCAACAGTTATAAATAAGATACATTTAGCGCCCGCAATGGGGCAGAGGATCCTGCTTAGTTTAGAAAAGAAAGTTTGTTGGGAAAACAGCTAATGATTTATTTGCAGTTGAGCCATGCCATTGCAGATGTAATCTAGCATCTAATTAAGGACACTATTGTTTTAAGTGTTCCCCAAAGAGACAACATCGCTGTGCACTCCACTTCAACAAGCTATTTCTGTATGAGGCTTACATAATCATGCATCCACTCTCCTATTGGCCTCCCTCAAAGGCCTTATCTTATAGCTGTTATACTACCATTTCTGACACAAACACTTTATAGATCTTGCTCAAGGACTGAGATCGGTTTAGTGTGAGAAAAAGATGGATAAAGGGTTTTGCATGTGGCATAAAAGTATGTTGTGTTGTTTAAACGTTGTTTTACAATACATTATGCAGAGAAATATAGCAGCAAATGAGACATTGTCACATAAGTGCAGGACCTATAAAGGTCCCACAGGCTACAATCCGATTAAGTACAATTAGCAGGAATGGCATCTATAGGCTGTTTGAAATCAGACATGTGCCATCTGGCTTTAATGAAACCCCTAGAGTCGATGTCCGCGCGAACATCTAATTAGCATAATACAAATATCCCTATAGAAATGCGTCAGTTTAAGCTACAAAGATCTGTTTTTTGCATGGGCTGCATCTCAACCCACCACATCCGCCGATGTCTGCGGTGAAAGGTGACAGAGCTACATTGGTGTTTGTCAGACCAGGTGACATCCTGCAAATCTGTCTTCTCATGAAGATGGCTGTAGCGTCCAAACGAATTGGCCTACAAACTATTATGACCCCTTTATGGAAATATGAGACTCTCACAGACATGACAGTGTTCTTTGTTTTGCTCTTACAACCCACGCGGAACTCATCTGAAGTCGGTACCGGCTCTGCCAATTTCTGTCTGTAGCAACCAAACCGTTTGAGCTACACACTAATATGACGCCTCACGAACACGTACATTTCGGCTGTTTTGCTCTAGGACGCCCACAAGCCTCACAAGACTTGTCTGAAGGTAGCCCAGTACCAGTTTAAAAAAATAATGGAAGTATACACTGTCTGTACAAAACATTAGGAAAACCTGCTCTTTCATGACATAGACTGACCAGGTGAATCTAGGTGAAAGCTATGATCCCTTACTGATTTCACTTCAATCAGTGTAGATGAAGGGGAGGAGACAGGTTAAAAAAATATATTTTTAAGCCTTGAGACATTGAGCCATGGATTGTGTATTCAGAGGTTGAATGGGCAAGACAAAAGATATAAGTGCCTTTTAATGGGGTATGGTAGTACAGTCGGTGCCAGGTGCAGCGGTTTGTATCAAGAACTGTAACACTGCTGGGTTTTACACACTCAACAGTTTCCCGTGTGTATCAAGATGGCCCAACACCCAAAGGACATCCAGCCAACTTGACACAACTGTAAGAAGCTGCCAACCCAATCCCTAAGAAGAAGGCAAATACAAAAGTAAGGTGGTTGGTTAGGCGTATAATGATAACATCTATGAAACCAAAAGTTGCGAGTTTGAATCTCATTATGGACAACTTTAGCATTTTAGAAAGTTTTAAACTACTTAACCCTAACCCTAACCCTTTGCAATTACTTATCATGTTAGCTAACCCTTCCCCTAACCCTAACCCTAACCATAACCCTTTTAGCTAACCCTAACCCTAACCTTAACCCTTTAACCCCTAGCCTAGCTAACGTTAGCCATCTAGCCATCTAGCCACCTAGCTAGAATTTGTAAAATATCATAGACTTTGCAAATTCGTAACATATTGTACATTTGACAATTTCGTAAACATATTGTGCATTTATTTAATATCTGCGGGTACTTGGAGTCCATGATACTATGTATCCTAAAGAGTTGTCCAGGGCCTTTGGGAGAAAAACAGCCCCACAACATCAAAGATCCACCACCATACTTCACAGTGGTGATGAGGTACTTTTCTGCATTGCTATCTTTCTGTCTACGCCAAACCCACCTCTGGTGTTTGTTTCCAAAAAGCTCTATTTTGGTCTCATCTGACCATAGAACACAGTCCCATTGAAAGTTCGAGTAACATTTGGCAAACTGTAGGTGCTTGCGTTTGTTGTTTGATGACAGCAAAGGCTTTTTTTATGGCAACCCTCCCAAACAACTTATGGTTATGTAGGTGGTGTCTGATCGTAGTTTTGGTGACTTTCTGACCCCAACACCCAACTAACATCTGAAATGATCCAGCTGTGATCCTTTGAGATTTTTTGGCCATCCTCACTGTGCGTGGGGTCAATATAGACACACGTCCTCTTCTAGGCCGATTGTTAACATCTCCAGTTGCTTTAAACTTCATAATTATTGTCCTGATCGTGGAAATGGGCATTTCAACCGTTGAGCTATTTTCTTATAGCCATTTCCTGATTTGTGCAGCTCAACAACTTTTTGTCGCACATCATAGTGATGGATGACTATGGGAACTTGGCCAGTGTGTCATCCTTATACCCCAGTGAAACAGGAAGTCATGGCTTATCACTTAAGTGAAAGGGAATATACTTCAGTTTAGATTTTACTCATAAGAATTTCTAGGGATGCCATTATTGTGCACACGTTTAGGAAAATATTTATTTCACATTAATTTTTTTCAATAATTTTACTTCAATTATAGGTTTGATTTTACTAAATATTTTGAATGAAAGATTAATACATTTTTTTCACATAATTACCAACGGTGCAAATATTAGAGCAGGACACTGTAATATGAATTGTAATTCATATGAAATTCATACGAAATTGGTGATGGACATACACAAATTAATACATACCATACAAATCATAACATATCATACTAAATGGAGTGTCTCTGATTTACATAAAGAATCATACAACATGCTCTGAGACCAGGTTGAGGATAGACACTTCAAAACAAACTTCCTTTAGATTTTTTTTGTTGACTATCTATTTTTCCATGTATGAATCTGTTATTCAAAGCATTTCTATGAGCTAACAGCAAAAAGGCCAAATTCAATGTTCCATCAAATCTTTTTTTATATATATTTTTGGGGCCTAAAGATTCTAAATCAAATAGCTAAATAATCATTGCTATTAACATCTTAAAACAATTCCAGATGTTAGCTTAGTAACATCGCCCTTCCTCCAACCAAGTAAGACGAACCCAGCCTGACAACTGTTCATCTGAGCTTCCTACAGCATATCCTGCCCACAGTTTGACTTGCTGGGTTGAAAGACAGGTACTATTTCTGTGACACACACACACACAACAACAACAACAACAACAACAAAAAACATGTCAAATCTGTAGTTTCCAATGTGAAAAATGTTCACATATAAAAATCTAATTTTCACATGTGGAATTGCATTTGCTGTTTCACGTGTAAAAAAAAAAATGACATATGAAACTGCAAATTAGATTTTTAGATGTGATTGTTTTTCATATGGGACTTGTAATTCCACATGTGAAAGTTAACGAAATCAAATGTGCTATTTCAGACGTAAGAAACCCCACATATACTCCAATTTTTGTAAATGAAGCAAATGTCAACAAATACTGTATAGCCTAAAAACATGGTTAAAACTATCATTTTGATATCATGGATGGTCAGTCCTTGCATCCATGGCGTTGTCTATGGATATGAGAGTGGTTGCATTTCTCCAGCCCCATCCCTCAGCTTCTTACCAAAACTAACAAACAAGCTAAAAGGGACAGCCAATAAGAAGGAAAAGACGTTAATGAACTTAAAAAGTAGAACATCTTTCTGAGAGAAACCTTACCTGACATACGGACTAGATCTATGAGAGAACATCTGGTACTTACTGGTATATCAACAACAAAAGAAAGAGAAGTTCCTGAGGATGCAGTGAGGGAGTTCCTTCTTACAGCGTTTCAGATCCCACGTGAAGCTGTCGACAAAATCACACTCGAACGTGTACACCGTTTCGGACAGAGATATGAGCGCCCAATCGTTGTCAAATTTGCGTTCTTTAAAGAAAATTAATGATTAAAAGCCTGGGTAAAAGACTTGCTGGCATGAAAATATGCATGAATGATCAGTTCCCGAAGGAATTTGCAGAGCGGCGTAAAATTCTGTAACAAATATTGTGTGTAGCTCTCAAAGTCGATAAACTGTATATTGATAACCAAATGTTCCGAGACACAAAGACTACTCCATTGCTATTCTAAATATTGCAAAGTTACCACTGAATAATGGAACATCCAATACTAGTCATGGTGGGGATGGAAGAAAAACATATATAGAAAAGCAATAAAATACAACAATTATTAAAGAAATAAACTACAACTATACTATACCATTCTAGATAGGAATGGAGAATAATTAGTATTATAATTTCCAGGTGTGTAACGGCGTTCGTCAGTTGAAGGGGAAGCGGACCAAAATGCAGCGTGGTGGTTACTCATGTTCTTTAATAAAGAATAGACGATACATGAAATAACTAAATAACAAAAACAACAAACGAAACGCGAAACCTATTACAGCCTATCTGGTGAACACTAACACAGAGACAGGAACAATCACCCACGAAAACACTCACAGAATATGGCTGCCTAAATATGGTTCCCAATCAGAGACAACGATAATCACCTGACTCTGATTGAGAACCGCCTCAGGCAGCCATAGACTAATTAGACACCCCACAAAACCCCAAGACAAAAAACACACCACAATAACCCATGTCACACCCTGGCCTGAGCAAAGAAAGAAAGAAAACACAAAATACTAAGACCAAGGCGTGACAAGGTGTAGTATTTCATAAATTGATAAGACAGCGTTAGAAGAAAGGATCCTTATTGAAACAATACATCTTCAAATATAAGGAACTGGAACACAAAGGTACTCAATCAACATGGAAGAGATTAAACACAGCAAACAGAGGACATACAGTTGAAGTGGGAAGTTTACATACAGCTTAGCCAAATACGTTTAAACTCATTTTTTCACAATTCCTGACATTTAAACCTAGTAAAGATTCCCTGTCTTAGGTCATTAAGGATCACCACTTTATTTTTAAAATGTGAAATGTCAGAATAATAGTAGAGACAATTATTTATTTCAGCTTGTAGTTATTTCATTACATTCCCAGTGGATCAGAAGTTTACATACACTCAATTAGTATTTGGTAGCATTGCCTTGAAATTGTTTAACTAGGGTCCAATGTTTTGGGTAGCCTTCCACAAGCTTCCCACAATAAGTTGGGTGAATTTTGGCCCATTCCTCCTGACAGAGCTGGTGTAATTGAGTCAGGTTTGTAGGCCTCTTTGCTCGCACACGCTTTTTCAGTTCTGCCCACACATTTTCTATAGGATTGAGGTCAGGGCTTTGTGATGGCCCCTCCAATACCTTGACTTTTTTGTCCTTTGTTGTCCTTTGGAAGTATGCTTGGGGTCATTGTCCATTTGGAAGACCCATTTGCGACCAAGCTTTAACTTCCTGAATGATGTCTTGAGATGTTGCTTCACTATATCCACGTAATTTTCCATCCTCATGATGCCATCTATTTTGTGATGTGCACCAGTCCCTCCTGCAGCAAAGCACCCGACAACATGATGCTGCCACCCCCGTGCTTCACGGTTGGGATGGTGTTTTCAGCTTGCCTCCCCCTTTTTCCTCCAAA
Organism: Oncorhynchus keta; assembly: GCF_023373465.1. Taxonomy (NCBI): domain Eukaryota; kingdom Metazoa; phylum Chordata; class Actinopteri; order Salmoniformes; family Salmonidae; genus Oncorhynchus; species Oncorhynchus keta. Next base: position 32,029,004 of record NC_068447.1, read on the forward strand.
CATAACAATGGTCATTATGGCCAAACAGTTCTATTTTTGTTTCATCAGACCAGATGACATTTCTCCAAAAAGTATGATCTTTGTCCCCATGTGCAGTTGCAAACAGTAGTCTGGCTTTTTTATGCCGGTTTTGGAGCAGTGGCTTCTTCCTTTCTGAGCAGCCTTTCAGGCTATGTCAATATAGGATTCGTTTTTCTGTGGGTATAGATACTTCTGTACCTGTTTCCTCCAGCATCTTCACAAGGTGCTTTGCTGTTGATCTGGGATTGATTTGCACTTTTTGCACCAAAGTACGTTCATCTCTAGGAGACAACATTTGTCTCCTTACTGAGTGGTATGACGGCTGTGTGGTCCCATGGTGTTTATACTTGTGTACTATTGTTTGTACAGATGAATGTGGTACCTTCAGGTGTTTGGAAATTGCTCTCAAGAATGAACCAGACTTGTGGAGGTCTACAATTTTATTTCTGAGGTCTTGGCTGATTTCTTTTCAGTTCCCCATGATGTCAAGCAATGAGGCACTGAGTTTGGTAGGCCTTGAAATACATCCACAGGTACACCTCCAATTGACTCAAATGATGTCAATTAGCCTATCAGAAGCTTCTAAAGCATGACATAACTTTCTGGAATTTTCCAAGCTGTAAAAAGGCACAGTCAACTTAGTGTATGTAAACTTCTGACCCACTGGAATTGTGATACAGTGAATTATTGTAACGGCCATTGGTGGAAGAAGGTGAGGACCAAAGTGCAGCGTGGTACGTGTTCATCATTTTATTAATGGAACTGAACACTGATTAACAAAACAACAAAAGAGAACAACCGAAACAGCTCCGTCAGGTGCAAACCACACTAAAAAGAAAATAACTACTCACACCACACAGGTGGGAAAAGGCTACCTAAGTATGGTTCTCAATCAGAGACAATGATAGACAGCTGCCTCTGATTGGGAACCATACCAGGCCAAACACAGAAATACAAAACATAGAACAAAACATAGAATGCCCACCCCAACTCACGCCCTGACCAAACAAAATAGAGACATAAAAAAGGAACTTAGGTCAGGACGTGACAATTATAAGTAAAACAATCTGTCTGTAAACAATTGTTGGAAAAATGACTTGTGTCATGCACAAAGTAGATGTCCGAACCAACTTGCCAAACTGTAGTTTGTTAACAAGAAATTTGTGGAGTGGTTGAAAAACACATTTTAATGACTCCAACCTAAGTGTATGTAAACTTCCAACTTCAACTGTCGAAGGCACAGTATGTGGGTATATGCAGATGTATTGTGATGGATGGTGGAGTCTGTGTTTTTGTGTTTGGAGAAGTGTGTAGTTAAGTGAATGAAACAGGATAAGTGTTGCAATCCCAGATCCGATGTGTGTTTGTGAGCAGGGGTTGTGAGTGAGAGCATTCAATTTTGTGCAGATTTGGGATATACATTTTAAAATACATGAATTTCTTTATTTTCCTATCATGATTGAATGGTACCCAACCCTATACCCTTGATACCCACCTGAGCGACCCATACACTAAGGAGAAGTCCTTATCTGTTTTATGGGTCTACTGTAAGTAGTCTATGCACAGTCAAATCAGAAAGATGAATGCGGTCAGAGACCTAATAAAATAACACTGCCCCCTCAAGATTCTGAGCCTGCCTGGCAGGGTTGGTCCTATGAAGGCAGAGCCCCCTGATGGGAGAGCATAATATACAAGGAAATTCTCAAAGCTGCTAATGAGAACCTCGAGAACCTTGTACCTAGCCGGCGGGGTGCCCCCACCCAGGTAGTGGCAGTGCTGGCAACACTAGCTGCAGTAACCCATGGGGAGGGTTCACACTCAGACATTCAGAGAGAGGACATATTATTGTGGCCCTGGTGGCACAAAATAATCAAAGGTCTGACTGCACCGAGATGCTTGGGTATATGGTCATAATGGGGGTCCAGCGTGTGTGTGTTTCAGGAGAAGGGGGTGTAATCTGATCTCCATTACCTAGGACTTGATAATGGTTAATCAAATCTCCCAATTTTTGCTCAATTTTGCATGCCTTCTCAAACAGCTGCACCTGTATATGCATTCGTAAATCAAGTCTTTCCTTGAGTTGGGCTCTGGGATGGAACAACTGTTCTGGTTATGGTTGTTTTTGGGGGAAAGGGGTTGTGTGTGTGTGTGTGTGTGTGTGTGTGTGTGTGTGTGTGTGTGTGTGTGTGTGTGTGTGTGTGTGTGTCCCACAACTGTGTGTGTGTGTGTGTGTGTGCTTGCCAAAACTGTATTTTTTAATGGCAAACCTTGCATTGTGTGAATATTATTGTTAATTATGGAAATGAAGATGCAGGATTTTTGTGTGTGTATATATGTGTGTCCCGATGGAAAACTGCTTTGTTAGGGAGTAATTGATCTATGTTATGTGGGGGACAATATAGGATTGAATCATAATAATTGTTTGCTATAATAGTAATTGCTTGCCAAAACTGTATTTTTTTTAATGGCAATCCTTTGCATTAACTGCCTACATTATGAATATTATTGGTTAATTATGGAAATGAAGATAAGCAGGATTTTTAATATATATATATATATATATATATATAGATATGTGTTTTTTAATAGCTATATACAATGCAAATCGAGGTGAGGGCGATGGAAATGCTTTTGACCGTTGATCTGCTTCTGTTATGTGGGTGGCACTGTGTGCTCCTCTCGAAGGATTGATCTGCTTCTGTTATGTGGGTGGCACTGTGTGCTCCTCTCGAAGGATTGATCTGCTTCTGTTATGTGGGTGGCACTGTGTGCTCCTTTCGAAGGATTGGTCTGCTTCTGTTATGTGGGTGGCACTGTGTGCTCCTTTCGAAGGATTGATCTGCTTCTGTTATGTGGGTGGCACTGTGTGCTCCTTTCGAAGGATTGATCTGCTTCTGTTATGTAGGTGGCACTGTGTGCTCATTTCGAAGGATTGGTCTGCTTCTGTTATGTGGGTGGCACTGTGTGCTCCTTTTGAAGGATTGGTCTGCTTCTGTTATGTGGGTGGCACTGTGTGCTCCTTTCGAAGGATTGGTCTGCTTCTGTTATGTGGGTGGCACTGTGTGCTCCTTTCGAAGGATTGGTCTGCTTCTGTTATGTGGGTGGCACTGTGTGCTCCTTTCGAAGGATTGGTCTGCTTCTGTTATGTGGGTGGCACTGTGTGCTCCTTTCGAAGGATTGGTCTGCTTCTGTTATGTGGGTGGCACTGTGTGCTCCTTTGAAGGATTGGTCTGCTTCTGTTATGTGGGTGGCACTGTGTGCTCCTTTCGAAGGATTGATCTGCTTCTGTTATGTGGGTGGCACTGTGTGCTCATTTCGAAGGATTGGTCTGCTTCTATTATGTGGGTGGCACTGTGTGCTCCTTTTGAAGGATTGGTCTGCTTCTGTTATGTGGGTGGCACTGTGTGCTCCTTTCGAAGGATTGGTCTGCTTCTGTTATGTGGGTGGCACTGTGTGCTCCTTTTGAAGGATTGGTCTGCTTCTGTTATGTGGGTGGCACTGTGTGCTCCTTTCGAAGGATTGGTCTGCCTGTCACTGGGATGGCAATCCATTTTAGGATGGGGAGGGTTTTAGTGGGTGGAATAGTGGGGAACAATTGGAGGTTTACCTAGTAAATATATTCGAAAAATATGATAAATATATTTGAAATACGTATATATATTAATATATTTGAAAATTGCATCTCATTATGGTAAATGGTGAAATAAGTTATAATTGTAATGGCTTCGCAGATAATAAGAAAAGAGTAAATCAGTACTTACCTGGCTAAAAGAGAAGGAATAGAATATCTATTGTTTACAGGAAACTCATTCAACAATTTTAGATGAAGTTGTGTGGAAAAAGGACTGGGGGGGCAAAATGTATTTCTCCTATGGGCAAAGAAATTCAAAAAGGGGTGATGAGATGAAATATTAATTGTCCAAACAGATCCTCAAGGTAGATGGATGAGTTTAAATATGTTATTGGACCATTAACAGATATGGCTCATTAACCTAAACGGTCCAAATAAGGATGATCCATGCTACTTTGAAAATATATATAATCATTTATCCACCCTACAAGCAACACAATACTTTAATATTATGGTGAGAGATTATAATACGCGTTTAAATACCTCTATGAAATGTAAAATAAATCACTCGAAACTATCACCCTTGTGCACTTAAGGAAATCATGTCATGGATATATTGGAACTAGTGGATATATGGAGGCTTAAAGATCCTGACCTAGTGAGATATAACGTAAAGTCATGTAAACTTGTACATCGCCTTGGTCCGTACAATTGCCTTTATTTTAGTGCCCCAAAAACGTAATACTTCCAGATCAACTGTAATGTCAGTACCATTGCATCACTGCGACTCCTACTGCTCTCTCCTCGTCCGCCCACGTGTTCTCGCACACCCCGAGAGCTTCTGGTCAGCGGGGTGGTGGCACCGGGATCCTCATCTCTCCCAAGTGGTCTTTCTCTCTTTCTCCCCTTACCCATCTGTCTATCGCCTCCTTTGAATTCCATGCTGTCACAGTTACCAGCCCTTTCAAGCTTAACATCCTTATCATTTATCGCCCTCCAGGTTCCTCTGAGAGTTCATCAATGAGCTTGATGCCTTGATAAGCTCCTTTCCTGAGGACGGCTCACCTCTCACAGTTCTGGGCAACTTTAACCTCCCCACGTCTACCTTTGACTCATTCCTCTCTGCCTCCTTCTTTCCACTCCTCTCCTCTTTTGACCTCACCCTCTCACCTTCCCCCTACTCACAAGGCAGGCAATACGCTTGACCTCATCTTTACTAGATGCTGTTCTTCCACTAACCTCATTGCAACTCCCCTCCAAGTCTCCGACCACTACCTTGTATCCTTTTCCCTCTCGCTCTCATCCAACACTTCCCACACTGCCCCTACTCGGATGGTATCGCGCCGTCCCAACCTTCGCTCTCTCTCCCCCGCTACTCTCTCCTCTTCCATCCTATCATCTCTTCCCTCTGCTCAAACTTTCTCCAACCTATCTCCTGATTCTGCCTCCTCAACCCTCCTCTCCTCCCTTTCTGCATCCTTTGACTCTCTATGTCCCCTATCCTCCAGGCCGGCTCGGTCCTCCCCTCCCGCTCCGTGGCTCGACGACTCATTGCGAGCTCACAGAACAGGGCTCCGGGCAGCCGAGCGGAAATGGAGGAAAACTCGCCTCCCTGCGGACCTGGCATCCTTTCACTCCCTCCTCTCTACATTTTCCTCCTCTGTCTCTGCTGCTAAAGCCACTTTCTACCATTCTAAATTCCAAGCATCTGCCTCTAACCCTAGGAAGCTCTTTGCCACCTTCTCCTCCCTCCTGAATCCCCCCTCCTCCCTCTCTGCAGATGACTTCGTCAACCATTTTGAAAAGAAGGTCGACGACATCCGATCCTCGTTTGCTAAGTCAAACGACACCGCTGGTTCTGCTCACACTGCCCTACCCTATGCTCTGACCTCTTTCTCCCTCTCTCTCCAGATGAAATCTCGCGTCTTGTGACGGCCGGCCGCCCGCCCAACAACCTGCCCGCTTGACCCTATCCCCTCCTCTCTTCTCCAGACCATTTCCGGAGACCTTCTCCCTTACCTCACCTCGCTCATCAACTCATCCCTGACCGCTGGCTACGTCCCTCCCGTCTTCAAGAGAGCGAGAGTTGCACCCCTTCTGAAAAAACCTACACTCGATCCCTCCGATGTCAACAACTACAGACCAGTATCCCTCTCTCTCTTTTCTCTCCAAAACTCTTGAGCGTGCCGTCCTTGGCCAGCTCTACCGCTATCTCTCTCAGAATGACCTTCTTGATCCAAATCAGTCAGATTTCAAGACTAGTCATTCAACTGAGACTGCTCTTCTCTGTATCACGGAGGCGCTCCGCACTGCTAAAGCTAACTCTCTCTCCTCTGCTCTCATCCTTCTAGACCTATCGGCTGCCTTCGATACTGTGAACCATCAGATCCTCCTCTCCACCCTCTCCGAGTTGGGCATCTCCGGCGCGGCCCACACTTGGATTGCGTCCTACCTGACAGGTCGCTCCTACCAGGTGGCGTGGCGAGAATCTGTCTCCTCACCACGCGCTCTCACCACTGGTGTCCCCCAGGGCTCTGTTCTAGGCCCTCTCTTATTCTCGCTATACACCAAGTCACTTGGCTCTGTCATAACCTCACATGGTCTCTCCTATCATTGCTATGCAGACGACACACAATTAATCTTCTCCTTTCCCCCTTCTGATGACCAGGTGGCGAATCGCATCTCTGCATGTCTGGCAGACATATCAGTGTGGATGACGGATCACCACCTCAAGCTGAACCTCAGCAAGACGGAGCTCCTCTTCCTCCCGGGGAAGGACTGCCCGTTCCATGATCTCGCCATCACGGTTGACAACTCCATTGTGTCCTCCTCCCAGAGCGCTAAGAACCTTGGCGTGATCCTGGACAACACCCTGTCGTTCTCAACTAACATCAAGGCGGTGTCCCGTTCCTGTAGGTTCATGCTCTACAACATCCGCAGAGTACGACCCTGCCTCACACAGGAAGCGGGGCAGGTCCTAATCCAGGCACTTGTCATCTCCCGTCTTGATTACTGCAACTCGCTGTTGGCTGGGCTCCCTGCCTGTGCCATTAAACCCCTACAACTCATCCAGAACGCCGCAGCCCGTCTGGTGTTCAACCTTCCCAAGTTCTTTCACGTCACCCCGCTCCTCCGCTCTCTCCACTGGCTTCCAGTTGAAGCTCGCATCCGCTACAAGACCATGGTGCTTGCCTACGGAGCTGTGAGGGGAACGGCACCTCAGTACCTCCAGGCTCTGATCAGGCCCTACACCCAAACAAGGGCACTGCGTTCATCCACCTCTGGCCTGCTCGCCTCCCTACCACTGAGGAAGTACAGTTCCCGCTCAGCCCAGTCAAAACTGTTCGCTGCTCTGGCCCCCAATGGTGGAACAAACTCCTCACGACGCCAGGACAGCGGAGTCAATCACCACCTTCCGGAGACACCTGAAACCCCACCTCTTCAAGGAATACCTAGGATAGGGTAAGTAATCCTTCTCACCCCCCTCTAAAAAGATTTAGATGCACTATTGTAAGTGGCTGTTCCACTGGATGTCATAAGGTGTATGCACCAATTTGTAAGTCGCTCTGGATAAGAGCGTCTGCTAAATGACTTAAATGTAAATGTAAAAATTGTAAAGCACAATTTCTCCCCATTCCAACAGAATCAATTACATGACCTAAACACTGCCCGTTTCTGCATAATTCAAGCAGGCAATGAGCCCCGTCGGGTCTTTTTAAAAATGGCAGGTGGGGAAGCTAAACTAATGTGTGATAGTGAGAAGGAAAGATGTCGTGTGGGAAAATTGCTTTTTTTCACTCGTTCTGTCCAACTTATCACCTTATCGCCTCTAAAATGTAAATAAAACACTATAAAGAGTTTATATAATGTGTCATTACATACCTATTTGAAGGTTTGTGTCGAATTTGAGGGCGGTGCTAAAGTGATCTTAGAAGTAAACAGCGACTTTGAGAATGATGATCGCATGCAATGATGACACAAAAAATGACTAGGTGTCCCCCACCTTACCCCTGTCACTGTCCATTTCTTGTTTTTAAAGGATAAGAGAAGTGCTACACCTGGTGGAGAGAGATTGTAAGACAGAAATAGTTGCTCTATGCATGCTGTACGTTACGACATAACACATCTAGAAGTAACGGAGGGTCCGTTTTTTAAACTTTTCTCCAATACTATAGAGCCATTACCATGTCGATCAACACTTAAATAGAAACATTTACATTACATTTAAGTCATTTAGCAGACGCTCTTATCCAGAGCGACTTACAAATTGGTGCATTCACCACGTAGTTCATACCCCAGATTTTGATGTCAACACAGTCACTACAGTCCCATTAGTTTTCTTTGTTGCGGTTGCGCACGTTTGTAAGGAATGGGGTGTATTTACATTTACATGGCTCAATCAAGCTAGGAATCTTGATTACATTCTTATGTCATTCTCTCTGGCACCAAAAGTTTTTAAAGTGTTTATAGGGGAAAGAATGCGGTTGGACCATAATTGGCATATATAGTACTCTTACAGAATTTCCATGTGGGCGAGGATATTGGAAATTTAATCAAAGCCTATTGGATGATAACTTGTTTTTAACTAGTTCTGAAGAATTTATAACTTACTTTTCCGTACATAACATCCCGTTATTGTATTGGACACTGTTAAATGTGCCTTAAGAGGCCATGCATTTCAGTACTCATCTCTAAAATAAAAGCAATTTAGGTCAAAAGAGTCCATATTAACAAACCAAATGGATGGACTAACAGTACAGATAGATAGCAAAAAACAACATTGAGGCTCAGAATAAGTTTGAGGAAAACAAAAAGAAAATGGAGGAACTTATTGCAAATAGTCTGGGAACTATTTGATTAGCTATTCAGGAGTCATATGGCTTGGGGGTAGAAGCTGTGTTAAGAAGCCTCTTGGAACTAGACTTGGCACTCTGGTAATGCTTGCCATGCGGTAGCAGAGAGGACAGTGTATGCCCACACCTAGCGACCATGTACATTTTTCAAAGTAGCCACCCTTTGCCTTGATGGCAGCTTTGCACACGCTTGGCATTTTATCAACCAACTTTAACACTTTTTTGGTTACTACGTGATTCCATATGTGTTATTTCAATGTAGAAAATAGTTCAACTAAAGAAAAACCCTGGAATAAGTAGGTGTGTCCAAACTTTTGACTGGTAGTGTATATGTACAGTATGTGTATTTATATGAAAGTACTGTATGTATGTATTTATGTATGTATATGTATGTGTATACAGTGCATTCGGAAAGTTTTCAGACCCCTTGACTTTTACCACATTTGGTTACGTTACATACAGCCTTATTCTGAAATGGATACAAACAAATCCTCAATCTACACACAATACACCATACTGACAAAGCAAAGACAGGTTTTTAGAAATGTTTGCTAATTTATTCATAATAAATAACAGTATTCCTACTCTTTGCGATGAGACAAAAGAAATTGCTCAGGTGCATCTACTGTTTCCATTGATCATCCTTGAGATGTTTCTACAACTTGATTAGAGTCCACCTGTGGTAAATTCAATTGATTGGACATGATTTGGAAAGGCACACACCTGTCTATATAAGAGCAAAAACCAAGCCATGAGGTCGAAGAAATTGTCCGTAGAGCTCCGAGACAGGATTGTGTCGAGGTACCAAAACCTTTCTGCAGCATTGAAGGTCCGCAAGAACACAGTGGCCTTCATCATTCTTAAATGGAAGAAGTTTGGAACCACCAAGACTCTTCCTTGGCCGCCTGGCCAAACAGAGCAATCGGGGAAGAAGGGCCTTCGTCAGGGAGGTACCAAGAACCCGATGGTCACTCTGACAGAGCTCCAGAGTTCCCCTGTTGAGATGGGCGAACCTTCCAGAAGGACAACTATCTCTTCAACACTCCACCAATCAGGTATTTATGGTAGAGGGGCCAGACGGAAGACACTCCTCAGTAAAAGGCACATGACAGCCAACTTGGAGTTTGCCAAAAGAAAGCACACATCCAACACAACGCAGGAGTAGCTTCAGGACGAGTCTCTGAATGTCATTGACCTCCCCATCCAACCTGACAGAGCTTAATAAGAGGATATCCAAAGATGAATGAGAGAAGCTCCCCAAATACAGGTGTGCCAAGCTTGTAGCGTAATTCCTAAGAAGACTCAAGGCTGTAATCGCTGCCTAAGGTGCTTCAACAAAGTCCTGAGTAAAGGGTCTGAATACTTATGTAAATGTGATATTTCCATTTTTTTTGATGAACTTCCAAAAAAGTCAAAAAATGTCTGGGGTATTGTGTGTAGATTGATGAAGTGGAAAAAACAATTTTGTACATTTTAGAATACGTCTGTAATGTAACAAAATGTGGAAAAAGTTAAGGGATTTGAATACTTCCCAAATGCAGATATTTATTTGTATTTATTTATTTAACCTTTATTTAACTAGGCAAGTCAGTTCAGAACAAATTCTTATTTACAGTGAAGGCCTACCCCAGCCAAACCCTAACTTATGTGAGTATGTACAGTTGAAGTCAGAAGTTTACACATACCTTAGTCAAATACATTTAAACTCAGTGTTTCACAATTCCTGAAGTTTAATCCTAGTAACAATTCCCTGTCTTAGGTCAGTTAGGATCACCACTTTATTTTAAGAATGTGAAATGTCAGAATAATAGTAGAGAGAATGATTTATTTCAGCTTTTATTTATTTCATCACATTCCGAGTGTATCAGAAGTTTACATACTGTCACGTCCTGACCATAGAAATACTTTATTTTCTATGGTAGAGTAGGTCAGGGCGTGACTAGGGGGGTTAGTCTAGTTTGTATTTCCTATATGGGGTTCTAGGTTGTTTTTTCTATGTTGTTTTTTTTTGGTATGTTTCCCAATTAGAGGCAGCTGGCTATCGTTGTCTCTAATTGGGGATCATACTTAAGTAGCATTCTTTTCACCTGTGGGTTATGGGATATTGTTTCTGCGCAGTTGCCTGTTGAGCACTGCATTGTCATCACGGTTCGTTTGTTCTTTATTTTGCTTTTGTATTTGCTTAAGTTTCACTTTCATTAAAATTATATGGAACTCAACGTATGCTGCGCCTTGGTCCATTACTACGAACAACGTGACACATACACTCAATTAGTATTTGGTAGCATTGCCTTGAAATTGTTTAAATGGGTCAAATGTTTTGGGTAGCCTTCCAAAAGCTTCACACAATAAGTTTGAGGAATTTTGGCCCATTCCTCCTGACAGAGCTGGTGTAACTGAGTCAGGTTTGTAGGCCTCCTTGCTCGCACACGCCTTTTCAGTTCTGCCCACACATTTTCTATAGGATTGAGGTCAGGGCTTTGAGATGGCCACTCCAATACTTTGACTTTGTTGTCCTTAAGCCATTTTGCCACAACTTTGGAAGTATGCTTGGGGTCAATGTCCATTTGGAAGACCCCCATTTGCGACCAAGCTTTAACTTCCTGACTGATGTCTTAAGATGTTGCTTCAATATATCCACGTAATTTTATGTCCTCATGATGCCATCTATTTTGTGAAGTGCACCCGTCCCTCCTGCAGAAAAGCACCCCCACAACATGATGCTGCCAAGTACGATCTCATGTGCAGTTGCAAACCGTAGTCTAGCTTTTTTTTATGGCGGTTATGGAGCAGTGGCTTCTTCCTTCCTGAGCTGCCTTTCAGATTATGTCAATATAGGACTTGTTTACTGTGGATATAGATACTTTTGTACCTGTTTCCTCCAGCATCTTCACAAGGTCCTTTGCTGTTGATCTGGGATTGATTTGCACTTTTCGCAACAAAGTACATTCATCTCTCGGAGACAGAACTCGTCTCCTTCCTGAGCGGTATGACGGCTGCGTGGTCCCATGGTGTTTATACTTGTGTACTATTGTTTGTACAGATGAACGTGGTACCTTCAGGTGTTTGGAAATATCTCCCAAGGATGAACCAGACTTGTGGAGGTCTATGAAAAAAATGGAGGTCTTGGTTGATTTCTTTAGATTTTCCCATGATGTCAAGCAAAGAGGCACTGAGTTTGAAGGTAGGCCTTGAAATACATCCACAGGTACACCTCCAATTGACTCAAAGTATGTCAATTAGCCTATCAGAAGCTTCCAAAGCCATGACATAATTTTCTGGAATTTTCCAAACTTTATAAAGGCACAGTCAACTTAGTGTATGTAAACTTCTGACCGATTAGAATTGTGACACAGTGAATTATAAGTGAAATAATCTATCTGTAAACATTTGTTTGGAAAATTACTTATGTCATGCACAAAGTAGATGTCCTAACCGACTTTCCAAAACTATAGTTTGTTAACAAGAAATTTGTGGAGTGGTTGACAGACAAGTTTTAATGACTCCAACCTAAGTTTATGTAAGCTTCCGACTTCAACTGTATGTTTGTATGTGTATGCATATTTACACAAAATATATATGGAGGATTGGAAATGATGCAGACAATTACATTGATGAAAGCTACAATCTATCTGCAATACTAAAGCTGATCTAAAAAATGTGGTGGAGAGGACACTTTGTTAATATTTAAATAGAGGATTGCTGATTTAAACACCTTTACTAGAGTACTAGTGTTATTATATGGTGCAATACTCTAGTGAGTGACTTACTTTTGTGCTATTGATATCAAGCAAAATTTCTAAAGGTGTGAACAAAAATATTACTATTGCGAACACAAAGAATGATATTGAAAGCAAAACGTATACCCAAATGTACTGATAGCAAAACAAAATATTGCAAGGAAATCATTTTTAAATGCGAGAGAAAATGATTTGTAAATGGATGCAAAAAAAATAGTTTTCATGATATCGCAGTTAAATAAAAAATGTCCCTCTTTCCATAAATGTTCCCTATCTTTGGTTATGTTACCCTGGCCTTTTGTTTTTGCTGCTTTTTTTCCAATTGCAAGTTTTGGCACATTAATTCCATCAACATAGCACCCTGCAACCCACTGCTGGTTTACCTCTGAAGATAAGCAGGGTCAGTCCTGAATGGGAGATCAGATGCATGTGGTGTAAATAATAGTGTGAGGGAAAAAACATTTGTAAAATGTATATGTGAAACTTCACATGCATTGGAAAACCATGTGTTTAACTTTCTCTGGATTTGTATGATTTTTCACGTGATTTGTTCACACATGTTTACATGTGCCCGAAAACCACATATGTTTTGATGTATTTTTTTGTAATGTCACACACACACACACACGTGCATGCACACACATCTTCATACACCCACACACCCAAGTACACATTTACATTTAGATTTGAGTCATTTAGCAGATGCTCTTTTCTAGAGTGACTTACAGTTTGTGCATTCAACTTAAGATAGCTAAGTGGGACAACCACATATCACAGTAAGTACATTTTTCCTCAGCAAAGTCAAATTTCGAGCTAGTAAGGGGGAGGAAATGTAATGTGCGTGTGTTAGGAGGGGAGGGATGCTGTGGGATTATTTAAGATACTCTTTAAAGAGTTAGGGTTGGGAGGGCCAAGATACCAGAGGTAGTGTTTGAGCATAGACAGGGGCAGTTCCGCTTGCTTCTCCTTAGGAAAGTACCATGGTCTTGTAGAGGATGTGAGCTCTGACTGGAAGCCAGTGGAATGTTGAGAGGAGTGGGGTGACATGGGAGAACTTGGGAAGGTTGAACATCAGGCGGGCTGTGGTGTTCTGAATTAATTGCAGGGGATTGACGGCACAAGAGGGGAGTCTAGCCAACAGTGAGTTGCAGTAGTCCAGACGGGAGATAACAAGTGCCTGGATTAGGAAGTGTCTCTATTAGCACAACCAGCTGAAGAAAGTTTTCTCCCTAATTGTCTTCCCCATGCCCTATATGAACTTGTCCATTCCCTTTGTGATTATTCTGAGGAAGGCCATTGAAGGCCGTAACGTCAATCTTTTAAACTGGTCTAATAAAACTACGTATTTTTAAGGGTGAGCTAGCGTTGCGCCTTTTCCTGTCCAATGGATGAGGACCTGTGCTACTTCCTGTGTGAGGTAGGGTAGTACTCTACAGATGATTTAGAGCATGAACCTGCAGGAGCGAGTTACTGCTTTGATGTTTACAAATAACGACAGGGTGTTGCCCAGGGTCACACCAAGGTTATTTGCACTCTGGGAGGGGGACCCCTGGCATTGTCAACCATGATGGAAAGGTCTTGGAGCGAGCAGGCCTTCCCCAGGACGAAGGCGAGCAGGCCTTCGTCGCAGGACGAAGAGCAGCTTTGTCTTGTCGAAGTTGACATGGGGGGGCCCGACATCCAAGCTGAGATATCTGCCAGGCACGCAGAGATTTGTGTCACCACCTGGGTGTAGCAATGATAGGAGAGACAATGTGAGGATATGATGGGGCCGAGTGACTTAGTGTATAGAGAAATGAGGAGAGGGCCTAGAACCGAGCCCTGAGGGACACCATTAGTGAGAGTACGTGGTGCACACACAGATCCTCTACATGTCATCTGGTAGGAGCGGCCTGCCAGGTTGGATGCAATTCAAGAGAGTGCAAACCCTAAGACGTTTTTGATGTCAGAGAAGTCAAGTGTTGGTTTCTTGAGGAGGGGAGTAATAAGGACATGTTTAAGTCAGAGGGGACGTAGCCAGTGGTCAGGCATGAGTTGATGAGGAATGGGAGAAGGTCTCCAGAGATGGTCTGGAGAAGTGAGGATGGGATGGAGTCGAGCGTGCAGGTCGTCGGGTTGCAAGACCTCACTAGTCGCAGGATTTTATCTGGAGAGAGAGGGGAGAAAGAGGTCAGGGATTAGGGTCGTTTGTGTGAGTAGGACCAGTGGACTCAATAGGCTGAGTGAATGAGGAGCAGATGTCGTCAACCTTCTTTTCAATGTGTTTGACAAAGTAATCCGCAGAAACAGAATGAGGGAGGAGGAGGAGGTTGAGGATTAAGGAGGGAGGAGAAGATGGGAAATAGTTAGAAGCAGAAGCTTGAAATTTAGAGTGATAGAAAGTGGCTTTAGCAGCGGATACAGAGGAAGAGAATGTAGAGAGGAGGAAGTGAAAGGGTGATAGGTCCTCCGGAAGTTTAGTTTTCCTCCAATTTCGCTCAGCTGCCCACAGCCCTGTTCTGTAAGCTCGCAATGAGGTACTTAGCCATGGAGCAGGAGGGGTGGGCAGGGCCAGGCCAGGCCAGGAAGAAAGGGGACAGTGCAAGTCATAGGATGCGGAGAGGGATGAAAGTAGGGTCGAATAGGCAGAATCAGGAGACAGGAGGGAGAAGGATTTAGCAGAAGGGAGAGATGATGGGATAGAAGAGGGGAAAGTAGTGAGAGAGAGAGAGAGAGAGAGAGAGCAAAGACTATGACGATGCATGACCATCTGGGTAGGGGCTGAGTGGCTAGTGTTGGAGGAGTGGGAGAAAAGGAAACAAAGTAGTTATCAGAGACCTGGAGGGGGGTTGCAGTAATATTAGTAGGCAAACAGCCTCTAGTAAAGATTAAAGATGAGGTGAGTGAGAGGGGATTGGGAAATGGTGACATAAAAATAGTCAAGGAGGGGAAAGAGAGGGTTGGAAAGAAATTCATTGAAGGCAGACATCGGGAGGTTGAAGTCGCCAAGTACAAAGAGCGGTGAGCCATCGTCAATAAATTAGCTTATCAAGGTGTCAAGCTCATTGAGAAGCTCTCTAAGGGCACCTGGTAAGTGACAGATGACAACAATGTTAAACTTGAGTAGACAAGTGACAGTGACATGGAATTGAAATGAGAATTGAAATGAGAAGATGGACAAGTGAGTGAAGGTGAAAAGAGAAAATCTCCACTTAGGATAAATGAGTAGCCCTGTTCCACCACCGTGACGACCAGATGCTCTCCGACTATGAGAGAAAACATAGTCAGATGAAGAGCATCTGGAGTAGCAGTGTTCCCTGGGGTGGAACATGTCTCCATCAGGGCAGCATAGGCTGTGATGAACTACAGTAGGAGTTCTTGACCGCAGATTGTCAGTTCCAAACGCTGCCAGAGACGCAGAATTCCACATGGGTTGCGGGTGCAGGGTCCACTAAATCAGAAGGGTTGAAGGCAAGGGGTGGGGAGTGTCTGTAAAGCCTACAGGGAGAGGAAGGAACAGGTATAGAAAAACACACAAAGTTGCCAAAGCTACAAAAGAGCAAAATGAGATAATCTGAAAATAACTAGGTAAGATACTCAAGTGAGAGAGCGGTGTGGAGCCTTCCTGGAATGACTCTGTAGAACACCTTCTTAGAGGGGTCCGGTGCTCACACCCGAGGGCAGATCTTGGGGTTAACATGAAGATCCTCACACTGACAGGGTGTCAATACAAAGCAATTTACGGGCACATGAAAAATCGACCCCCCCAGATAACAGGCAATTTCTCTGCTCCGATGGCTGCAATGAAGGACCAAATAAACAAAGAGAGTGACGACAGAGGAAAGCATGCTGTGATCAGGAGCACATTGTATCGGCTCCTGCTGGAGATGCCTTAGTCACACGCACGCCCACACATATGTGTAGGGACACATACAAAATATAGTTAGTGAACTCTTCTCTTCTGTAAATGATGGGAGCATATCAAATCTAATTGTATTTGTCACGTGCGCCGAATACAACAGGTGTAGGTAGACCTTACAGTGAAATGCTTACTTATAAACCCTTAACCAACAATGCAGTTTTAAGAAAATACCTAAAAAAAAGTAAGAGTTAAAAGTGGGATGATATGTCGAAGAACTGAAAAATAAAAGCAAGACCTACAATGTTGAGGATACAACACTGCAAAGATGAACTGAAAAGCCAAGGGGTGAAAATAAAGACTACCATACAAAGAATGGATTTTGATGGATTTTAGAGAATGAATAATTCACAATAAAGAATGCTTGAAAGTCAGAGTGAAGTTTAGATTTAAAATGTATTCTTTTTTTCTCTCAGTACAATGAAACAATTGAAAGATGGTTCTTGAACCTGACCTTGAGTGAGTGAAGAACAGTAAGAAGTTGAAAGTGTCTGTCTCTTGGAGATGAAAAGGAGAGAGCCGGCCTGTCGCTCTGTCTGTCAGTGAACGAGGAGCAGCTGCCACTGAGAGAGAGGAATGTCTGTCCTCCTGACACAGAGACGTCATCAAACGCTCCCTGACACTGTACCAAGCATCAAACACACCATGGAATTCTGGGAAAATCAAAGGGCCAACAGTCCCAGCAGTGCACACCTCCAACTCCCTGGAGACAGTAAGAATAGTTAAACAAAGACCACCAGCCTTTTTCCCCATCCACATCAACTGCAGTTCAGCGGTATTTCTTTTAAGCTCATGAGTTAGATAGGTGTTTGAAAACTTCCCAGTTATTAAAATGAATAAAGAGTGTGGATGCAGTCACAGAGTTGCAGAGAAAGACAGACACGAAGGAAGCAGACGGTGCGTCACGGTGAACAACGTGACTAATGCCATCCCCTTCTTCTTTTTGGTGTCTGAAACCCTCTTATCTTCTCATTTCATGAATCATAAATGTGTGAAATAGGAGGGCTGAGGTGAATAAAGTAGGAGTCTGTAACCATGGAGACACAGGCACCACTTGGGTCGGTGTTACCGTATTTAGAAGCACCCCGCAGCGGCTGAGCAGCACCTTTACAAGGGAAACGCTTGATGTTAGCAGCATGGTGTTCTGTTGGAGCCAATGAGCTAGATCGCGCCTGCCTCAGAAACAATAGAAAATAAATATACATTTAAAAGGTGAGCTAGGACCCTGAGGTTGTCAGTTTTTAAGAGACAGGGCTCTGTAGAAGTAAGTAAACGGAGCCCTCTCTACAGAATTGTTCATTGTTGAAAAGGTCAAGTAGTTTAGCTCTATACGCAGGTAGAACTTCTTACAGAATGATAATCACTATCAAAATAAAGTGGTGTGTATCTTCCTGGGGCATTATACAACTTAATCCACTCAAGGATCTCTGACTCTTAGTATTTGCTGTATAATCTGGCAGACACATATAGGGCTTTGATAAGACAGCAGAAGTAAAGACAATGGATTAAAGAGGTTTATCCAATCTAATTAAGCTTATGGTGCACTCCTATTATAGCTAATGTTATAGTAATTCTACACAATGTTCTCAGCTCCCACCCACTCTCTCCATGGAAAGACCTTTTCCAATCAAACATACAGTCACGTCCAAAATGATTGGCACCCTTGATGAAGATAAGCAAAAAAGCCTGTAAAAATGTCATTATACAAATAGGTCTACTGAGGTACAGTTCTTGTTTGCAAAAAAAAAATGTGCAAATTTATATTCTATTACACTAATACAATTGCTCTGAGAAATCGATTTTGTTGAACAAATAATGGAAAAAAAATCTAAAAAAGGGTCAGAATTATTGGCACCCCTGTTTTTAATACACAGCCACCCTCCCCTTGCGAGGATAATGCCACTGAGTATTTCACTACAATGTTTTATGAGATTGTAGAACATATTGGGAGGGATGTTATAACCCATTCCGCCACACAGAATCTTTCCAGATCCTCTTTATTCTTTGTCTGCTCTTATGGACTGCCCTCAAAGTCCAGAGACAGATGGTCATTGCAAAATGTTGATTCTGTAGTCAATTAACAATTTTTTTGTGGATTTTTATGTGTGATTGGTATTGAAGTTTTGCTGGAAGATCCACTTGCGGCCAAGTTTCAGCCTGAAAGAATCAACCTTTCAGGCAGAGTCAACCAGGTTTTTGGCTAAATAGTCCTGGTACTTGGTAAAGTTTGACCTTTAGGGCCCCAGGACCAGTGGAAGCAAAATAGCCCCATAACATCAAAGATCCACCACCATATTTTACTGTAGTTATGAGGTTATTTTCTGCAGATTTATCATTTTTTCTATCCTTCTAGAATTGAAGAGGGCAGTCCAACAAAATCTTTATATCTTAGTAATTGTATTAGCATAAACATTTTGGAGCATACAATATTCAGTAGCTCAGTATTTGCATTCTTTTCTTTATACGTCATATTTTGGTGATCTTTATCAAGCGTGCCAATAATTTTGGTGATAAAGGTGGCCATTTAAAAAGAAAATGGCATTAAAGTTTTATAGCAGTTTAGTAACAGCAAAGAAGATATACTAATATTTCCAGTAAGAATATCTTACATATTGGGACCCCAATCAAACCCACCTCATATACTGTATGTAGTAGAGACACGTAAAAACATCACTAACGCACATACATAAAGCAGCTATGCTGTTCAGACACATATATCTCTAGTGCTCCCCTAGCTTCTAAGGACCATGATACTTCAATAGTGTGATCTGTGCCCTTGAATAAAGCAGTCTGAGCTGGAAGGTCAGAGCCAATCAGCCGGGGCCCTCTGGGGCTCTGAGAATCATTTGGGCCAGTTCCTCTGGGACTCCCCGCCATCCCCCTACCTCCCTTCACCTCCCTGCCCCCTACCCTACCACTGTCCCTATCTCAGGGTCCTGGAAGATTTAAGGCTCACTCGGCTGGCTCTCATAACACAGCCCCACCAGGGACACCCCAGCCTCCCTCCAGCCCCCAACGGCGCCGTCTGGGGCTCGGAGAAACTCATGAATGTGCAAGAAGATGTGGATGAGAGGAGAGCAATTAGTGGCTCTGGCCTTGTTTCCAGAGGCCCACATGGAGCAAGCATTCAGGAGCATGGAGGAGGAACAGAACAGAGCTCAACCACGTGGTCACACACACCTAGTAAAACACAACACACACACACCCACACTCACCTCTGGTACAACACAACACAAGCAGGCCAAACAGACCAGGGAATTCATTAGAGATCAGGGCCAGGGTCTGGGGCCAAACAGGGGATTGTTCCTCTACACAGAGACAGAACAGGCCCACTTGGCCAGAGACCATCTCAGCAGCAGTTTGGCATTGGTGAGTAGAGGAGCAATTGATTACTACAATGAAGAAAACAGGGTTGGCATTGCAACAGATCTGTCTCTTCAATGACTGTTTTATTTTTTTATGAAATCTTCCAGTATACTATAAATATAAACGCAACATGCAACAAGGTCAAATATTTTACTGAGTTACAGTTCATATAAGGGAATCAGTCAATCTATGGATTTCACATGACTAGGCAGGGGTGCAATCCTGGGTGGGCCTGGGAAGCCAGGCCCAGCCAATCAGAATTTGTTTTTCCCCACAAAAGGGCTTTATTACAGACAGAAATACTCCTCAGCACCCCCTCAGACGATCCCGCAGGTGAAGAAAGAAGTGGAGGTTCTGGGCTGGCGTGGTTACACAGGGTCTACGGTTGTGAGGCCAGTTGGACATTCTCTAAAACGATGTTGGAGACGGCTTATGGTAGAGAAATTAACGTTAAATTCTCTGGCAACAGCTCTAGTGGACATTCCTGCAGTCAGCATGCCAATTGCACGCTACCTCAAAACTTGAGACATCTGTGGCATTGTGTCATATGACAAAACTATACATTTTACACAGGACCAGCACTTTACATGTTGCTTTTATATTTTTGTTCAGTATATTCTATTGTTTTCACTGTTGTGTCTGCACAGTTATACACACAGAGCAGATTATTACAGCATTGATTGGGTGATGTTTTTGAAGGGTACCCTATTAAATCCACTTTAGATAAATGACCAAAAAGCTATCATTTAAAACCCATCAGTATATATTAATATATTCCAGTGTACAAAGCCAGCCTGGCTGGTCACTACAGTAGTGTGTTTAAGTTGTTCACCGAGGAGAGGACTGTGCTGGATCTGGATCTGGAGGACACCCTGCCCTCTGTTCCCGGCTATCCCATCTCTCCCTATGGGGGCCAGTGCCGTGTGGTGATGAATAGGCAGTGTGCAGGCGGGAGGACACACAATGTAGGTCAGGCTCAGGGGGTCGTCTGCTGGGGGCCACAGGGGGGCCTGGGGCTGCTGTTCTCCTGTGGGGAGAAGAGAGAGCACGTACCTGCTGTAGTATGATGTATTATGCTCCTGTACCCCCTTACCTTTCCCTGTCCCCGACCAACCCCCAACTCTCTACACAGAGACATGGTGAGGAGAAACAGCTCATTTGTTATGGAGGGAGTAAATATGTGTAGTAAAAGCCCCGGCTGACGCACAGCCAAAATGTTGGTAGAGGTGCTGACTAATGGAGGGAAAAACTGTATAAAAATTAAATGAAGTCACACACTCTAAATATGCTCCCAAACATTTAATGGGTACAAGTTACCTAGGGGAGGTACAACTATACTACATTGGGTTTGGTTGGTTTGAGGTGCCATCCTACTGGGCACAGATGTCAGTTCAAGGTCTATTTTTGAATTATGTTTCACCCTGTCATTGGACTTAGTTTAAAATACATTTTGTAAATCCAATCAGTTTTCCATGTTGATTGAATGTCATCACATTATATTTTTTGGTTAAATTTACATGGAAACAATGTTGATCCAACCCATTTTTTCCCATTGGGGTGTGTGATTTAGGAGGTTAGTGTGCAGTAGTCACTACCTCACGTTCTAGCACCAACATCAGCATTTAGCTCCTTCTGAACTATAAAACTTCTGAACTATAAAATAGAATGAGAATAAAAACAAAATGGTGTACAGCAAGTAATAAACCAGTTATCTTCGTCTTCATAAACTCTACTAAAACGTATAGTTGCCTTTAGCCAGCTTACCGTATTACAGCAGGAAAGTCATTGTTGCTGTGATGTAATTGTCTGCATTTTCAAATATAGGGATTTGAACTAGGTTATATACGCCAATTAATGGTTGTCTTTGGCACCTGCAGCTGATCAGATTTCTGCTACCTCCACATGATAACAATGTATCTCTCAGACTGAAAATGTGTCCTTTTTCTACTCCTTCCTTTCACATCTCTCCTTCACCTTCGACATTTCACATTTACATTTATCTAGAGCAGTGGTTCCCAAACTTGTTATAGTCCCGTATCCCTTCAAACATTCAACCTCCAGCTGCGTACCCCTCCAACACCAGGGTCAGCGCACTCTCAAATGTTGTTTTTTGCCATCATTGTAAGCCTGCCACACACACACAATACGATACATTTATTAAACATAAGAATGAGTGTGTGTTTTTGTCACAACCCGGCTCGTGGGAAGTCACAAGAGCTCTTATTGGACCAGGGCACAAATAATAATATAATGAGAATCAATCATTTAGCTCTTTATTTAACCATCTTACATATAAAACCTTATTTGTTCATCGAAAAGGGTGAATAACTCACCACAGGTTAATGAGAAGGGTGTGCTTGAAAAGATGCACATAACTCTGCAATGGTGGGTTGTATTGGAGAGTCTCAGTCTTAAATAGTTTTCCACACACAGTCTGTGCCTGTATTTAGTTTTCATGCTAGTGAGGGCCGAGAATCCACTTTCACATAGGTACTTGGTTGCAAAGGTAATCAGTGTCTTAACAGCACAATTTGCCAAGGCAGAAAAAACTCACCCAAATGTATCAGTTGGGATATATAAATGGACTGTTTGAAAATGTGAAAAAATTATTTATTATTTAAAATGTAATATTTATTTGGGGTACCCCCGAAGGCATTGCGCGTACCCCTGGGGGAATATCTGAGCAGGAGCGACTTACAGGAGCAATTAGTCCTCTCCTCAAACCCTTTCTCCTTTCTTCTACATCTCCCTTTACCATCTCCCCTGTCTTCCATGCAACACTCCTTCCCCACTCCTTCATCACTTTTGAATACTTTTCTCCTCTTCTTTCCTCCTATCTCCTTGGTGCAACAGGTGCTGCAGTGGAGCAGCATGACTCTGTGTGTCTCCTCTATATTCACTACAGATGGGTGGTGATTGACCTCAATCTTTTGGCCCACGTTAAAGCCGTTTTCTACGTTCATTCTCTAACACCTTGAAAAAGGCCAACCTCATGCCTGCCACAGTCATCTCTCCAGCTCTCTTTGCCATCTGCCTTGAACTCTGCATGTGTATATGCGTTTGCACACAAAGATACGCAACACTGTGTTTCTCCTATTTCAGAGAAAGAATGTGACAATTATCCTCCTCTGGCAGCCTACTGACTCTGACTGGGTGTTAGAGTCTGTTGTTTCTTATATAATTACCTCAACAGCATAATCCATCACTGTATTGTTCTCTCTGCTCTGCTCTGCTTACTCTTCTTTGGCAGAGGAGATTACATAAAGAAACATAACAGTAATTCAAAACATTACTATACTCTTAGAAAAAAAAGGTGCTATCTAGAACCTGAAATGGTTCTTCGGCTGTCCCCGTAGGAGAACCCTTTGAATTTTTTTGGGGGGTTCCAGGTAGAACCCTTTTGGGTTCCATGAATAAACCTTTCCACAGAGGGTTCTACATCGAACCCAAAAGGGTTCTACCTGGAACCAAAAAGGGTTCTCCTATGGGGACCGCCGAATAAACTTTTTAGAAGCTTCCAAAATGGGCAACCTGAGAAACGGGTAATAGATAGAGGGATGCTGATATTATTAGGGAAACTGTGTGTCACTTATTGTAGCTAAAAATCTAAAAGAAGATAATATAGAGACTGATCAACAAATATATCCATCGTGTTTGATTTTATGTGACTGCACTACTAGACTAGACTACACTACTTTGCAGCAAGGATAGCTTTTCTAGAAAAACAATGACATTCAGCCCTTACTTTTGAATGTCCCCGGACAGCCACAATTTCTTATCATTAGTTCTGTGAATGGCAGCGGCGCTGACTTTTCAAGCTAATGATCTTCTTGCATTATGGCCAGCTAATTGCCAGGCTCGCTTTTGGCTTCTTCTTCAGAATGTGAACTCCCTCTCTGAATACTGATCTGCTATAGTCCGCCCCTATAGAGGAGCAGAGAGTTGTTTTATCCATATGTTTTCCATATACACGTGGTCTGGTTGGTTAGGTTACATTCTACATGTAATCCTTTACAGTTACTAGTTACCTGTCAAACATTTTACTAATCAGTGTTGTAATTTTGGGATTACACAAACTCAGTAACATAATTTGACTTTAAATTACTTTAAGGTGACTTTCCCTTTAAGAGGCATTAGAAGAAGACCAAAGGGATCCATCAAACCCATTTGGTGTGTCATCATAGTGGTCTCTGACTTGTGGTCAGACTCTCTCAGGTGGAACAAACTTAAACTTGCTCCTTTTTTCAATGCTGATTTAAATGTCATTAATAAAACAGAAAGGTGTCATCACTTTTGTTCACAAACATCCTTTCTGAATTTAAAAGTAATCTAAGAAGTAATCATCTAGTTTTACAAAATTATCTGTAATCTGATTACAATATGTTAGCTGGTAAGGTAACTGATTACAGGAACCGTTTTTTGGTAACCAGATTACATGTAACTACTCCCCCCAGCACTGCATGTGGATCACAGATATATGAGATCAAAGTTTCAGAGAATATACTCAGAACGAATCAGTTGGATGGGCCTTTGATTTAAGTTGGCAGGCCAGTTTATTCATGGCACCTCCTGTGTGCACACGCTTGTCTATAACTTATCTTCAACTAAGTAAACTACATAGGCCTAAAGCAGACTAATAAAAATAGTAGAAACTATCCTGATGAAAATTTTGGTTCTTACAATCTCCACCTGTCTGCCTCCCTTTCTATCTGTCTTAACTTGAGCTATTGCTAGTGAAGTGCAACATTGTGTCAAGTCATCACTTTGTTGACTTGTGTGAGGCGAAGTAGAAATGCCTAAGAAGCTCAGTTCAATAGTGGTGTACGTAGTTAAGACCATCAGAATCAGGGTATTATTTCCCAAATGGGAACTTTCCCACATATGCATTCTGGAGAGATGCACCACATCTTAATGCAACATTTCAAATTACACTCAAGACACTCTTCACACATATATTACATGCTTTTCACTGACAGCCACAACTCAATCAGCTAGACCTATTACCACGCACACAATCCAAATTGCGAGCTTCCCATACACACTTGTGATTTGAAACAATCTACAGTTATTTTTTTTAAAGAAGCTAATGATCCGCCGAGGCTAAATCCCTGGTGAAGTATTTTGAATGATTTCATTTAAACAGGACTAATTCTATAATTCTGGCGAAACATACATTTACTTCAGGTCAATCCAGCATCCTAACAGTGCACTGATCACCCGCCGACAATCCGCAAGAGGCTGAAACCAGAGATCTGTATATAATGACGAGAAGTTCATGTCTCTTCCCTAACAATGCGAGTCATTGTCCCAAAGGCGGGAAGGCAGGCCACAAGCTTTAGGTCTGCATATTATTCCCATAGAAACACATTGGGCTTATTCTGGACAGATTTGGGCAAGAGTGAGCCTTCTTGCTTCGCCTCTTCCTCTCTGCTGAAACTATACAGTGCCGTTCTATATGTAGCCCATGTATCTGATGCCGTCGGCCAGAAATAGTATGACATGCCATACTGTTTGGGTCCAGACAGCATCAGATACATGGTCTACACATACTGAGGGGTGATGATTCGCTCGCTCTGATGTTTTAACCGAGATTGATGCATCTTTCTGTCGGCGTGCGTCTCGGTCAAATGAATGATTCATACTTCAGTATTTTATTTGGATGGGCAAGGAGGTACGGTAGGGCGGGCCAGGCATACTGAGACCCGCCCATTACGCCGGCTCTGGACTCAGGAATAATCTGTGACCATATAAAACTGTCCATTCTACCATTTCTCTTCCTGTACCTGAGAATGGATTGTACGAATAGAGGTGAGAATGACAGTGTGAAGAAGTGATTGAGGTGTCAGTGAGCAGAGGCAGATGAATCCGCTATAGGTACATTTAACATCAGGATGTGACACTATTCAGTATTCAGTGTTATATTCTGTTGCAGAAACCCTCATGCATGAACCAGGTGCTATTTCTGTGTTGTGCCCAATTATCAGCTATTAGTTAGCTGCAAGACATCACTGTTCCACCTTACAGGGATTTCTACACTTACAGTAATTGGTCTTGGGACTAAAGACACACATGGCTTGCACAGTGAGCTCTGTGATTGGATGACATGCTTCTAACGTAGTGGTTTCAGTGCATGATTTACTGGTAAAGTACTAACCCATTCATTTAACATGATAAATACAAGCAGCACATTTTGGTGATGATGATCGTCCTTGATACAATTTTCTTCATTACGTCAACAATTTCATCCACCATGGGACCATGTCAGCCCCGGCATCAGGGGGAATCTGACATCTTTCAGCTGACAAATGATGTAAAAAAAACAAGCCTCTGTGTGGCAGACTGAAATATATTCTAAATGTTTTATAAGGGTAAGGTATCTCATTCCATCTGCATCAGGGTAATTCGTGTTACATTTTATTAAAGTAGGAAAGTGTGCATCAGGGTAATTCGTGTTACATTTTATTAAAGTAGGATAGGGTGCATCAGGGTAATTCGTGTTACATTTTATTAAAGTAGGAAAGTGTGCATCAGGGTAATTCGTGTTACATTTTATTAAAGTAGGATAGGGTGCATCAGGGTAATTCATTTGACATTTTATTAAAGTAGGATAGGGTGCACCAGGGTAATTCATTTGACATTTTATTAAAGTAGGATAGTGTGCATCAGGGTAATTCATTTGACATTTTATTAAAGTAGGATTGTGTGCATCAGGGTAATTCATTTGACATTTTATTAAAGTAGGATAGTGTGCATCAGGGTAATTCATTTGACATTTTATTAAAGTAGGATAGGATGCATCAGGGTAATTCATTTGACATTTTATTAAAGTAGGATAGGGTGCATCAGGGTAATTCATTTGACATTTTATTAAAGTAGGATAGGATGCATCAGGGTAATTCATTTGACATTTTATTAAAGTAGGATAGGGTGCATCAGGGTAATTCATTTGACATTTTATTAAAGTAGGATAGGGTGCATCAGGGTAATTCATTTGACATTTTATTAAAGTAGGATAGGGTGCATCAGGGTAATTCATTTGACATTTTATTAAAGTAGGATAGGGTGCATCAGGGTAATTCATTTGACATTTTATTAAAGTAGGATAGGGTGCATCAGGGTAATTCATTTGACATTTTATTATAGTAGGATAGGATTCCATTCACCCTCACTGTAGTTTTATTATAGACTATATCACTAGCTATAGATAATATCACTGGAATCAATTTAATCTACTGTGCATGCACTTATCCCTATCTATCTATCTATCTATCTATCTATCTATCTATCTATCTATCTATCTATCTATCTATCTATCTATCTATCTATCTATCTATCTATCTATCTATCTATCTATCTATCTGTCTGTCTGTCTGTCTGTCTGTCTGTCTGTCTGTCTGTCTGTCTGTCTGTCTGTCTGTCTGTCTGTCTGTCTGTCTGTCTGTCTGTCTGTCTGTCTGTCTGTCTGTCTGTCTGTCTGTCTGTCTGTCTGTCTGTCTGTCTGTCTGTCAGCGTTAGTGAGTCATACTCACTGTAGATATCTGCCACTTCCCTGTCTGCCCTCTTTCCTCCCACATTGTGACCTGTAGTACATAAAGAGAAAGTGCACAACAGGTAGAGTACAACTGACAGGGAAGTGGGCAAATGCAAAACTATCTCCTGAACTGGCATACAGTAGAGCAGCATTACATTTCCTTTACTCTCTCTGTCCATAACTAGGGCTAGGCACATTGACTTTCTCCCTCTCTCTCTGTCCATAACTAGGGCTCGGCACATTGACTTCTTCCCTCTCTCTCTGTCCATAACTAGGGCTCAGCACATTAACTTTCTCCCTCTCTCTCTGTCCATAACTAGGGCTCGGCACATTGACTTCTTCCCTCTCTCTCTGTCCACAACTAGGGCTCAGCACATTAACTTTCTCCCTCTCTCTCTGTCCACAACTAGGGCTAGGCACATTGACTTTCTCCCTCTCTCTCTGTCCACAACTAGGGCTCAGCACATTAACTTTCTCCCTCTCTCTCTGTCCACAACTAGGACTAGGCACATTGACTTTCTCCCTCTCTCTCTGTCCACAACTAGGGCTAGGCACATTGACTTTCTCCCTCTCTCCACCCTCACTTCCCTCTCTCAACCCTTCTCTCTCTCTCTCTCTCTCTCTCTCTCTCTCTCTCTCTCTCTCTCTCTCTCTCTCTCTCTCTCCATCTCTATCCCCTCTCTCCCCCTCTGCCCCCTCTCTCCTCTGTGAACCTGCCTTGGGACTAATTAGAGGGAAGCAAAGAGTTGCGGTATGTTGCAGTCAGAGTGCTGCTGACACTGGGCTGAGGCTGTGGTTGTGGTTGCAGATCTGGTTTTAAATACTATATGAGCTTGCCTGGCGCAATAAAACAAATAGAATAGTCGCAAGACTGCAAACCGTTTGGCATTCAAGGTATGCAGACGAAAGCAAACATTAAAGGTATTTGAAAGATTTCAAATAGTATTTGAACCCAGGTCTGTATGGCTGGCTATGGCTGAGGCAGGGGCTGAAGGGAGAAAGTGGGTTATTATAGCCTGGCTGGCCCACAGTTTCCAAACAACACAACAGAACAGAGGCAGCCTTTATTTCATTATTCATCTGTATGCTTCTTTCATTTCTCTCTCCACAAACAAATAGCCTACACACTACAACAAAGGTTCCTACCTGAGAGAATTCTTAAAGTTTTGTGACACAATGTTGTGGTTTGCATTTTGGTAGCACTGTGTGTGTAGGGTGTCCTGCGTTAGGGTTAGGCACACCAGAGGGTTTCAGAGTAAAGCCTGAAGCCATAAAGTCAGTCAGAGAGTCAAGCATGAATCAATATTGCATTATAATTGAAGAAAAAAAGTGCATTCAAATGAATCAAATCAAATCAAATCAAATTTATTTATATAGCCCTTCGTACATCAGCTGATATCTCAAAGTGCGGTACAGAAACCCAGTCTAAAACCCCAAACAGCAAACAATGCAGGTGTAAAAGCACGGTGGCTAGGAAAAACTCCCTAGAAAGGCCAAAACCTAGGAAGAAACCTAGAGAGGAACCGGGCTATGTGGGGTGGCCAGTCCTCTTCTGGCTATGCCGGGTAGAGATTATAACAGAACATGACCAAGATGTTCAAATGTTCATAAATGACCAGCATGGTCGAATAATAATAAGGCAGTACAGTTGAAACTGTAGCAGCAGCACAGTCAGGTGGACTGGGGACAGCAAGGAGCCATCATGTCAGGTAGTCCTGGGGCACGGTCCTAGGGCTCAGGTCCTCCGAGAGAGAGAAAGAAAGAGAGAATTAGAGAGAGCATATGTGGGGTGGCCAGTCCTCTTCTGGCTGTGCCGGGTAGAGATTATAACAGAACGTGGCCAAGATGTTCAAATGTTCATAAATGACCAGCATGGTTGAATAATAGTAAGGCAGAACAGTTGAAACTGGAGCAGCAGCATGGCCAGGTGGACTGGGGACAGCAAGGAGTCATCATGTCAGGTAGTCCTGGGACATGGTCCTAGGGCCCAGGCCAGTTGAAACTGGAGCAGCAGCATGGCCAGGTGGACTGGGGACAGCAAGGAGTCATCATGTCAGGTAGTCCTGGGGCATGGTCCTAGGGCTCAGGTCCTCCGAGAGAGAGAAAGAAAGAGAGAAGGAGAGAATTAGAGAACGCACACTTAGATTCACACAGGACACCGAATAGGACAGGAGAAGTACTCCAGATATAACAAACTGACCCTAGCCCCCCGACACATAAACTACTGCAGCATAAATACTGGAGGCTGAGACAGGAGGGGTCAGGAGACACTGTGGCCCCATCCGAGGACACCCCCGGACAGGGCCAAACAGGAAGGATATAACCCCACCCACTTTGCCAAAGCACAGCCCCCACACCACTAGAGGGATATCTTCAACCACCAACTTACCATCCTGAGACAAGGCCGAGTATAGCCCACAAAGATCTCCGCCACGGTACAACCCAAGGGAAGGGGGCGCCAACCCAGACAGGCCGACCACAACAGTGAATCAACCCACCCAGGTGACGCACCCCCCCAGGGACGGCACGAGAGAGTCCCAGCAAGCCAGTGACTCAGCCCCCGTAACAGGGTTAGAGGCAGAGAATCCCAGTGGAAAGAGGGGAACCGGCCAGGCAGAGACAGCAAGGGCGGTTCGTTGCTCCAGAGCCTTTCCGTTCACCTTCCCACTCCTGGGCCAGACTACACTCAATCATATGACCCACTGAAGAGATGAGTCTTCAGTAAAGACTTAAAGGTTGAGACCGAGTTTGCGTCTCTGACATGGGTAGGCAGACCGTTCCATAAAAATTGAACTCTATAGGAGAAAGCCCTGCCTCCAGCTGTTTGCTTAGAAATTCTAGGGACAATTAGGAGGCCTGCGTCTTGTGACCGTAGCGTACGTGTAGGTATGTACGGCAGGACCAAATCAGAGAGGTAGGTAGGAGCAAGCCCATGTAATGCTTTGTAGGTTAGCAGTAAAACCTTGAAATCAGCCCTTGCTTTGACAGGAAGCCAGTGTAGAGAGGCTAGCACTGGAGTAATATGATCACATTTTTGGGTTCTAGTCAGGATTCTAGCAGCCGTATTTAGCACTAACTGAAGTTTATGTAGTGCTTTATCCGGGTAGCCGGAAAATAGATAATTGCAGTAGTCTAACCTAGAAGTGACAAAAGCATGGATTAATTTTTCTGCATCATTTTTGGACAGAAAGTTTCAGATTTTTGCAATGTAACGTAGATGGAAAAAAATGAAAAATGAACCTGCACAAAAAGTATTTATATTTCCTTATTCATTCAGATCGACAAATAAGTTATATTTTAAAATGTAGTCAATACATTACTAGATTTTCTTGTCTAGACTACTCACACCATGCCATTTCTAAGGAGTCTAATAAGTAAAATATTAGGCTTGGTGCTAGATCTGCAGATATACTCTAGTTAGCCTCCCATGATATTCTACAGCATAGATTTAGACCCTGATTACAATTATACAGAGCTCATATTTCCAGGGGTTTGCTTTGATATTTATTGACTGCAGCAAACCTCCAATAGGTGTGGACCAAGACACCTGCATATTTGATGCTATGAGTATTTCGTTCAACCAGAGTACGAAGGACCAAATATTTATTAGCCAATCAGTAAGCAGCTATTTCAAATGCAACAAAATAAAACCAACCAAAAACAACACCAACATAAAATCTATGCAGAGAAACACAATTACCCAACTAGTACAAGCACAACAGAAGACAATGGTGGAGCGTAACAGCGTAGTGAGTGATACACCCAGCTAGCCACTCTACTCCCCAGGGATTAGTGGCAGAAGACAGAACCAAAGAAGCAGAATTAAATAATGAGTAATAGAAGCAGCAGTAGGATCCAGGCAGTGACCTGCGCTGGGATCAGTACTGCATGGGGGGGGGGGGGGATGAGAGGTGAGGAGCACAACCAGAATGACTGGAGATAAGCGCTGGGTCAGGTAGGGGGAAATGTATGGTATGTAAAAAACACCAGCAGCCACTGACCCCAGATCAGAGGTAGGCAAGCAGGGAGAAATGAAACGTGACTAATGACACCAGCGGTGGATGACCTGAGATCAGAGGCAGTAATAGAGAAGACGTGACCTGAATGATGTGGAGGGGAGGCCGTCGATGAGGGACAGGCCCCCTGGAAGTGAGACAGATGCAAAACAACAGTCTGAAGGATACTACTGTCTGCGACATAGCAACACAGCCTCCCACTGCACCTGTAGGACAGACAGTGTGAAGGGACTCAGCTTCTTTCAAATAATACTAAATTGTTTCCCTAAAATGAAATAGCTTCTAATAGACAGTTGGTTTAACATACACAAACACAATTTTTACCCAAACACAACATAATAATAATACATAACTAAACAAGGCTTTTAAAGTCAATCATTAAGGCTAAACACCAACAAGTGATTATATGAGTGCAGTGGTGCATTGAGAGACCCAGCAAGCATTAAAGAATATTACAGAATATTACACATCATTCACATGAAAATCTCATTATATGGGAGCTTGTTTCAAACCTATTAACAACCGTAAACAGAATGAATTGAACTGATTGGTTTCCCCTATTTTACAAGTAACTGTGACCAGTGTTGGTAAAGTGGACATGACAAGCCATGGTGGATGAGAACTCATTCACCCTCATTTTCTCCCTACTTTCCTCTCTTTCAATCTCTCTCCCACTCTCCCTCTCTTCTTTAAAATGAAATGCCATTCTGCATTAGTAAGTGAATTGTTGAGACTGATGGTTTTTGAGGGTCTCGGAGACGGCTCAGATGGCAGTAAAAGAAAGTGTGAGTATGTGTGTGTTGGTAGGTGACGGGTAGAGGAAAGAGAGGGAGAGAAAGAGAGTGAGAGTAAGAGTGAGAGTGAAGAGAGAGAGAGAGAGAGAGAGAGAGAGAGAGAGAGAGAGAGAGAGAGAGAGAGAGAGAGAGAGAGAGAGACTTGTAAAGCAACACAGTTCATGAAAAATGCATGGAGGTTGCAGTGTCAGTTTGCTAGAGCAGGCACTGCAGAAAAAGCACAGACAGTGCTATGAACTGAATATCTCCTCCGACTAAACTCACGTTCACCTGTCTGTCTGTCCACGCTCCCCCGTTCATATTCTAGCCTACATCTTTAGCTCCTATCACAACTAGCTTTCCTCATAGTTTTATTAGTTAACAGGAATATTTCTTTCTCATTGTGATATATATATTCAGTACCAGTCAAAAATTTGGACACACCTAATCATCCGAGGGTTTTTCTTTATTTTGGCTATTTTTTACATTGTAGAATAATAGTGAAGACATCAAAACTATGAAATAACACATATGGAATCAGGTAGTAACCTAAAAAGTGTGGTATACAGAAGAGAGCCCTAATTTGGTAAAATACCAAGTCCATCTTATGGCAAGAACAGCTCAAATAAGCAAAGAGAAACAACAGTCCATCATTACTTTAAGACATGAAGGTCAGTCAATGCGGAAAATTTCAAGAACTTTCAACGTTTCTTCAAGTGCAGTCACAAAAACCATCAAGTGATGATGAAACTGGCTCTCGTGAGGACAGCCACAGGAAAGGAAGACCCAGAGTTACCTACAATATAAATCTCCAATATAAAATATACTTTTTTGGTTAATACATGATTCCATATTTGTTATTTCATAGTTTTGATATCATCACTATTATTCTACAATGTAGAAAATAGTAAAACAATTAAGAAAAACCATTGAATAAGTAGAATCAACAAAATGGCAACGGTTTCGTAGTAGCCTTCTTTCTCTTCCTCTGCATGTTGGAAGGAGGGGTGTCGAATTGCGGATTCAAACTAAGTTGTGACCTTGAGAGGATGTAGGCTACTTCAAGGCTGACATGTTCGGGGTGAATAATTGAAATTGGCATTACTTCAATCAGCACGTGTTGACATTGGACCACTGCTGTGGTAAGAATAGTCGTGCTGCTTCCTAGATCACTTCTCTCTGCCATCGAACCTCCACACTGCTAAAATCTTCGGTTGGCTTTGGTTTTTGGTTTATACAGACCCCCTCTTGGCCACCATATTCACACACATGGCAAGGAGGCACACACACACACACACACATCAGACACACACATCAGACACGCACATCAGACACACACACACACATTCCCTATCTCTATCTGCCCAGTGTTCCTTCAAAGATGGAGCCTGGCTTTAGAAGGACCAGAATGCACTGCCTAGCTTATCTCTGGACAGCATAAAGAAACGTCATGCTAATTCCTCCATAGATAAATTGAAAGATTGCAAACATACTTTCTCTCTCTCTCTCCCTCTCTCTGTCATTTCAACCTCTGGCAATTTACAACTTTGTTATTTATTTTGAAAACTTTGCGAGATAACAGCTAAGAAAAACATTGACACAAGGTTACATATCGACAAAAAAACAGAGTAGTAAAAGAAACAGTCTGTTTTCGTATCTGTCATTTAAGTTGCCATTAATGAGACGTTGCGTCGTTGTTCCAATATTGTAACTTAATGGACTTTATGTGTAGAACATTATCAATGGATGGAGATCCTGAATGAATAATTCAACCTTTTCCCTTTGAAACACCGGGCCTTTATCCATCCTCTGTGGTATTGTCTCTCTGTCGCCATGACCCTCGTAATCACTGCCAAAAAAACCTCTCTGATCCTGGCCAAGGCACAACAACAGAGCCAACCGCCGCTATGTTACCAGATAAATCAAGTTTCAAAGGAGTGTTTTTTCTATCTGCACAATGTGCTAAAGCGTCCCTCCAAAACAAACAAAAATCATTATTTTTTGTCAGGTAAAGTTCCGTTTATTTCTGAGGTTTCCTTATTACCTCTCTTCAATCTCCTGCTCTACACCTGTCCTTTCCTCCTGACGACAGGTGAGCGGCGAGGCTGCTAATTGAAGTGACACTTACGGCTCCGCCGTGGCCTGACCTTGTCTGTGGCAGCAAAATCATCTCTGTTGGTCCGGCAGCCACTCACTCTTAAAACCCAGACTGCTTCTGACACTGTCTGCTCCATGCAGGGAGACATAGGGCATGGGGGAGAAGAAGGGATCTAACATTGTCTGCTCCATGCAGAGAGACACGGGGCATGGGGGAGATGGAGGGATCTGACGCTGTCTCCTCCATGCAGGGAGACACAGGGCATGGGGGAGACGGAGGGATCTGACGCTAAAATGACTGCTTCCGTCTGCTCAGTTTTATTCTCATCCATCAGCTTCTGCAGCATCTGTCCATCCTGCAGAGAGTCAAAGACGGAAACAGACAGTTAAGGGAAAGAAGAAAGTGAGAGAATAACCTGTCGGGCTGAGTAGAGCAAAGGTGAAGAGAAAGCTTGCAGGGGAACCTTTTCTGAGAAAGAAACCAGCACTGAATTTAAAGTCTCAGTTCTGCACTCTGCAATGGTCTTTACTTTGTAGGCAGCTGGTAATTACTGATTGCTTGCAGTAAGTCCTCAGGAGCAGCTTAGCCTTCAGAGGTGACCAGAAAACGTGCAAAGCCTCTTTCCTCACTGAGCATTACCTCGCCCAAGGAGGCACATTTTAGCATTAGCCGAGCTAATTCAGCTTTGAAAACACTAGCTTGACACTGGCTCTCTGCACTGATCCACTGGTATCATCTTATTTCCCATGCTGATCTTCATTTACTGGGACCAATAAAGGGAGCTGCAGTATATGAGACAGACCTGATGGAGGCTTCTCTGTGAGCCAGTATTAAACCCATCTCAGACTAGTCCTCTAGCTGCATCCTCTCTGTGAGCCATCATTAAATCCCTCTGAGACTAGTCCACTAGCGGCATCCTCTCTGTGAGCCAGCATTAAACCCATCTGAGACTAGTCCACTAGCTGCATCCTATCTGTGAGCCAGCATTAAACCCCTCTGAGACTAGTCCACTAGCTGCATCCTCTCTGTGAGCCATTATTAAATCCCTCTGAGACTAGTCCACTAGCGGCATCCTCTCTGTGAGCCAGCATTAAACCCATCTGAGACTAGTCCACTAGCTGCATCCTATCTGTGAGCCAGTATTAAACCCCTCTCAGACTAGTCCTCTAGCGGCATCCTCTCTGTGAGCCAGCATTAAACCCATCTGAGACTAGTCCACTAGCTGCATCCTATCTGTGAGCCAGCATTAAACCCCTCTGAGACTAGTCCACTAGCTGCATCCTCTCTGTGAGCCATTATTAAATCCCTCTGAGACTAGTCCACTAGCGGCATCCTCTCTGTGAGCCAGCATTAAACCCATCTGAGACTAGTCCACTAGCTGCATCCTCTCTGTGAGCCAGTATTAAACCCATCTCAGACTAGTCCTCTAGCTGCATCCTCTCTGTGAGCCAGTATTAAACCCCTCTCAGACTAGTCCTCTAGCTGCATCCTCTCTGTGAGCCATTATTAAATCCCTCTGAGACTAGTCCACTAGCGGCATCCTCTCTGTGAGCCAGCATTAAACCCATCTGAGACTAGTCCACTAGCTGCATCCTATCTGTGAGCCAGCATTAAACCCCTCTGAGACTAGTCCACTAGCTGCATCCTCTCTGTGAGCCATTATTAAATCCCTCTGAGACTAGTCCACTAGCGGCATCCTCTCTGTGAGCCAGCATTAAACCCATCTGAGACTAGTCCACTAGCTGCATCCTATCTGTGAGCCAGCATTAAACCCCTCTGAGACTAGTCCACTAGCTGCATCCTCTCTGTGAGCCTGTATTAAACCCCTCTGAGACTAGTCCACTAGCTGCATCCTCTCTGTGAGCCAGTATTAAACCCCTCTGAGACTAGTCCACTAGCTGCATCCTCTCTGTGAGCCAGTATTAAACCCCTCTGAGACTAGTCCACGAGCTGCATCCTCTCTGTGAGCCAGCATTAAACCCCTCTGAGACTAGTCCACTAGTTGCATCCTCTCTGTGAGCCAGCATTAAACCCCTCTGAGACTAGTCCTCTAGCTGCATCCTTTCTGTGAGCCAGCATTAAACCCCTCTGAGACTCAAATCAAATCAAGTCCACTAGCTGCATCCTCTCTGTGAGCCAGCATTAAACCCCTCTGAGACTAGTCCTCTAGCTGCATCCTCTCTGTGAGCCAGCATTAAACCCCTCTGAGACTAGTCCTCTAGCTGCATCCTCTCTGTGAGCCAGTATTAAACCCCTCTGAGACTAGTCCTCTAGCTGCATCCTCTCTGTGAGCCAGTATTAAACCCCTCTGAGACTAGTCCTCTAGCTGCATCCTCTCTCTGTGCTGCAGACAGAGGAGAAAAGACTCCTTATCACAATTGAATCTATCCACCAAGTGTCGACATCACTGCTAAAGTCAATGTGACTTAGTCATTCATTCTCTGGTCTCAGGACGACCATGTTTGTTCATTAAAGTGAAAGGGTGGATCGACAGAAAATCTCCAGCGACACAAAAGACAGAGAAAATAAAGAGGGATTTTTCAACAAGAAGGACAATTCACGACATGGTAATGGGACTCCCTGAGATAGTGTCAAAGTGCAGCTAGATGGAATGCCTTTGGCCATGGGAGGGGTGGCGTGGCTCTACCTGCTGTGAAATAAACAATGACAGGGAGTCCAAATTAAATGCAAGAGAAAAAAAGAGGAGAAAAATGAAAGGCCTGTGAAGAACAAAACCCTCTACTCTGTTAAGACCCAATGGTTAAGATATCACCACGGGAAACTAGAGACCACAGAGAGCCAGACCTGGGCACCCGGAGAGCCAGACCGGGGGGCACGGAGAGCCAGACCTGGGCGCCCAGAGAGCCAGAGCTGGGCGCCCGGAGAGCCAGAGCTGGGCGCCCGGAGATCCAGACCTGGGCGCCCAGAGAGACAGACCTGGGCGCCCAGAAAGACAGACCTGGGCGCCCGGAGAGCCAGACCTGGGCGCCCGGAGAGACAGACCTGGGGGCACAGAGAGCCAGACCTGGGCGCCCGGAGAGCCAGACCGGGGAGCACGGAGAGCCAGACCTGGGCGCCCGGAGAGCCAGACCTGGGCGCCCGGAGAGCCAGACCTGGGCGCCCGGAGAGACAGACCTGGGCGCCCGGAGAGACAGACCTGGGCGCCCGGAGAGACAGACCTGGGCGCCCGGAGAGACAGACCTGGGCGCCCAGAGAGACAGACCTGGGCGCACGGAGAGCCAGACCTGGGCGCCCAGAGAGACAGACCCTTGCGCCTGCATGTAAAACTACCCTCAATCTGAGGTCCAACATGCAGGGAGGAACAGTGATAGATGAAGTTGAAATCACCCCACAGGTAGAACACCTGAAAAAGGCACTTACAATAATAAAGGCAGGTCAATTTCATCAAGCAAACTGACAGCCTGCTATATAATTCAAATCAGTATTTTTCTAGGGGCTTAATCTCTCCTCTTTATGTTATTGTAATGTGCTTTTAATTTGATCGACGGTGTGCTTGTCAACTCCTGAGGCCCTTGGGGGGAGGAACCACTTTCCAGCAGGCCTGCTAATGGACAGCTTTAGAGCTGGACCTCTCTCTGCCTCTCTACTACAACATTACATTACAGAGCACAAAGACAACAAGTGACATACCTACACCTCCATAGGGAATTTTAGGAGATGACTGCCGTTTACGATCCTGTAATCAATTGTGATATTGTGTATGTTTTTTTGCGTTATTTGTTAACTTATTTTGTACATAATATTTCTGCCACCCTGTCTTTTGACCGAAAAGAGCTTCTAGATATCAGGACAGCGATAACTCTCCCCGTACTGGAGGAAGACTTTTTCTTCAACGAGACAGACAGGAAGGATTTACTTCAGACACCCGACAAGGCACTCATCCCCGTCATTCACAGGAGAAAGAGACGGAGGTAACGCGGACGAGTCGCCGAGAGGGTAATCTACCTTTACCATCTGTCCTGTTAGCCAACGTACAATCAATCAATAATAAAATAGGCGAACTACGATCACGTATATCCTACCAACGGGACATTAAAAACCGCAATATCTTATGTTTCACCGAGTCGTGGCTGAACGACGACATGAATAACATACAGTTGGCGGGTTTTACGCTTGTTCGGCAGGATAGAACAGCGGCCTCTGGTAAGACAAGGGGTGGCGGTATATGTATATTTGTATAACAGCTGATGCACAAAATCTAAGGAAGTCTCAAGGTTTTGCTCGAGTATCTCATCATAAGCTGTAGACCACACTATTTAACAAGAGAGTTTTCATCTGTATTTTTCAAAGCTGTCTATATACCACCACAAGCCCATGTTGGCTCTAAAACCTCACTCAATGAGCTGTATAGGGCCATAAGCAAACAGGAAAATGCTCATCCAGAGGCGGTGCGCCTAGTGGCCGGGAACTTTAATGCAGGGAAACTCAAATACCAACTTTCTACCAGCATGTTTTATGTGCAAAAATAACTCTAGATAACCTTTACTCCACACACGCGTACAAAGTTCTCCTTCGCCCTCCATTTGGCAAATCTGACCATAAATCTATCCTCCTGATTCCTGCTTACAAGCAAAAACTAAAGCAGGAGGCACCAGTGACTTGGTCAGTAAGAAAGTGGTGAGATGAAGCAGATGCTAAACTAAATGACTGTTTTGCAGCACAGACTGAAATATGTTCTGGGATTCTTCCGATGTCATTGAGGAGTACACCACATCAGTCACTGGCTTCATCAATAAGTGTATTGATGATGTCGTCCCCACAGTGACCGTACGTACATACCCCAACCAGAAGCCATGGATTACAGGTAACATCTGCACTGAGCTAAAGGGTATGAGCTGTCGCTTTCAAGGAGCGGGACACAAACCCGGAAGCTTATAAGAAATCCCGCTATGCCCTCCGACGAACCATCAAAAAGGCAAAGCGTCAATACAGGACTAAGACCGCATCGTACTACAGCAGCTCCGGAGCTCGTTGGATGTCGCAGGGCTTGCAAACTATTACGGACTACAAAGGGAAGCACAGCTGTGAGCTGCCCAGTGGCACATGCCTACCAGATGAGCTAAATTACTTTTATGCTCACTTCGAGGCAAGTAACACCAAAGCATGCATGACAGCATTAGCTGTTCCGAAAGACTGTGTGACCAAGCTCTCCGTAGGTCAACATTCACAAGACCGCAGGGCCAGACGGATTACCAGGATGTGTACTCCGAGCATGCGCTGACCAACTGGCAAATGTCTTCACTGACATTACCAACATGTTCCAAGCAGACCACCATAGTCCCTGTGCCCAAGAACACTAAGGTAACCTGCCTAAATGACTACCGACCCATAGCACTCACATCTGTAGCCATGAAGTGCTTTGAAAGAATGGTTTGGCCCCCTTCAATTTGCATACCACCCCAACAGATCCACAGATAATGCAATCTCTATTGCACTCAACAATGCCCTTTCACACCTGGACAAAAGGAACACCTATGTGACAATGCTATTCATTGACTACAGCTCAGCATTCAACACCATAGTGCCCTCAAAGCTCATCACCAAGCTAAGGACCCTGGGACTAAACACCTCCCTCTGCAATTGGATCATAGACTTCCAGGTGGTAAGGGTAGGTAACAACAAATCTGACAAGCTGATCCTCAACACGGGGGCCCCTCAGGGGTGTGTGCTCAGTCCCCTCCTGTACTCATAACTGCATGGCCAGGCACAACTCCAACACCATCATCAAGTATGATGACACAACAGTGGTAGACCTGATCACCAACAACGATGAGACAGCCTAGAGGGTCAGAGAGCTAGCTGTTTGGTGCAAGGACAACAACCTTTCCCTCAACGTGATCAAGACAAAGGAGATGATTGTGGTCTACAGGAAAAGGAGGACCGAGCACGCCCCCATTCTCATCGACGGGGCTGCAGTGGAGCAGGTTGGTGTCCACATTACCAACAGACTATCATGGTCCAAAACACACTAAGACAGTCGTGAAGAGGGCACAACAATGCCTATTCCCCTCAGGAGACTGAAAAGATTTGGCATGGGTCCTCAGATCCTAAAAAGGTTCTACAGCTGCACCATCGAGAGCATCCTGACTGCATCACTGCTTGGTATGGCAAATGTTCGACCTCCGACCGCAAGTCACTACAGAGGGTAGTGCAAATGGCCAAGTACATCAATGGGGCCAAGCGTTCTGCCATTCAGGACCTCTATACCAGGTGGTCAGAGGAAGGCCCTAAAGATTGTCAAAGACTCCAGCCACCCTAGTCATAGACTGTTCTCTCTGCTACCGCATGGTAAGCGGTACCAGAGCGTCAAATCTAGGTCCAAAAGGCTTCTTAATAGCTTCTACTCCCAAGCCATAAGACTCCTGAACAGCTAATCAAAGGGCTACCTAGACCCCTCTTTTACGCTGGTGCTACTCTGTTTATTTGTCACGAATTCCACCGAGGGTGGCTCCTCTCCCTGTTCGGGAGGTGCTCGGCGGTCGTCGCCGCCGGCCTACTAGCTACCGCCGATCCATTTTTCTTTTTCGTTTGGTTCTGTCTGTTTCTTACACCTGTGTTCTATTGAGTTAATTTATGTGGGTTTATTAACCTCGTTGTCTGCTGTTATTTTGTGTGGGATTATTTCTGTGTTTGTTTGGTGCGTGTGCTAGATTGCGCCACAGGCTATTCTCACGGTTGTTTGTGCCGTTGTGATTTATTTTAGGAGTAGAATGTGTTTCCTCCTGTTGTCACTTCGAATTCCTGTTTTGTTGGGCGCCCTGACCAGTTTTGTTGTGTTTTGGACTTCCAAATAGATATTTTCTGCTCCTTTCCTGCTCCTGACTCTTGGACCCAACTCGTTCTAGTGAGGCACCTTACATTATTATAACAGGAAAACCAAATCAGGTTATTCCTCCCGCTCCTCTTTGTCCAATACCTGTCATAGGTGAACCATTTGAACATGTGGCGGTTGATTGTGTTGGACCGTTAGAGTCTCAGGGTGCGCTTGAACGTTGGGTTCAGCCCAGCTGAACTAGTGTTTGGTCACACAGTGAGAGGACCAATGCAAGTCCTTAAAGAACAGTTTTTGTCCCAAGAGTTGTGTACAGGAGATGAGAATGTGTTGGACTACGTTAGTCGCTTTCGTGAGTGCCTACACCAAGCTTGTGCTCTCGCATAGGAAGCTCTGTCTTCCTCACAGAGGAGTATGAAAAGACACTATGATAAACAGGCTGTTTCTCGTCCACTACAGCCAGGTGACCAAGTACTGGTGTTATTGCCTGTTCCAGGATCTTCACTGTCAGCACGTTTCTCTGGTCCTTATTTCATTGAAAAGAAATTAAGTGAAACTGACTATGTGCTTCAAACTCCCGATAGAAAACGCCAATCTCGTGTGTGCCACATTAACATGTTGAAAGCATATCATACCTGACCCATCACCCAGTTAGATAGTTCAAAAACAGAGGCAGGTACTGCTGTCTCTTCTGCTTCTACTGCTATGATAGTGGACTGTCATATTGATGATGTTGATGGAGATGGTTTGGAGTTGCGCAATACTCAGCAGCAGTGCGTTAGATTGCCCAACTCAGAAATGTTGCTGTCTATCCAGTATCTGGTTCATTTAATGGACAGACAGGCCGACGATATTGTGAGGCTACTACACAGTTTTCCATGTCTCTTTAATGATGTTCCTACTTGTACAAATGTGTTGGAACATGACATTAATGTTGGAAATGCTGCCCCTATCAAGCAACACCCATATCGTATCAATGCTTCTAACAGGAAGATAATGAGGGATGAAGTTAAATATTTGTTGGAGAATGACCTGGCTACGCCAAGTTCCAGCCCTTTGAGTTCTCCTTGAATTCTGGTTCCTAAACCTGATGGTACGTCCAGGTTATGTACAGATTATCGAAAGGTAAATTCTGTCACAATGCCAGATTCGTACCCGTTACCCAGACTGGACGACTGTATCGACACTATTGGTGCTGCTAAGTATGTAACTAAGTTGGACCTCTTAAAAGGTTACTGGCAGGTTCCGTTAACCTCACGTGCTTCTGAGATTTCTGCCTTTGTAACCCTGACATCTTCCTACAGTACTCAGTCATGGCTTTTGGGATGCGAAATGCACCAGCCACTTTCCAACGACGGGTTAACTCCGTATTAGCTGGCGTTCCTAATTGTAGTGCATACCTTGATGACCTAGTAATTTATTCGTCTGAGTGGTCAGATCATGTTGACTCTCTAAGGGTAGTATGTGAACGTTTGGCAGCTGCTTCTCTAACTCTGAACTTGGTAAAGTGCGAGTTTGGGAAGACTACTGTGACCTATCTCGGCAAAGAGGTCGGCCATGGACAGGTGCGCCCTGTTGATGCAAAGGTTTTGGCTATAACTGCATTCCCCGCACCTACCACCACACGAGACTGACGCCGCTTTTTAGGGATGGTTGGCTACTACCGTAGTTTCTGTAAACATTTCTCTGCCGTAGTCGCTCCATTGACCGATTTTCTCAGTCCGGCTAGATCGTTTGAGTGGTCCCATGATTGTCAGGTAGCTTTTGAATCTGCTAAAGCACTCTTATGTACTACCCCTGTACTTGCTGCTCCGGATTTTGAGCGACCATTTAAACTTGAGGTAGATGCTCGTGCCAGAGGTGCTGGTGCTGTTCTACTGCAGCAGGACAAGAGTGGAGTGGATCATCCCGTATGTTATTTTTCTTGTAAGTTTAACAAATTATGCAACCATCTAACAAGAAGCTCTTGCTTTGTTGTTAGCTCTGCAATACTTTGAGGTGTATATTGGTTCTAGTGCCCTACCAGTGATAGTATATACTGATCATAACCCCTTAGTGTTTCTCTACCGGATGTACAACCAGAACCAGCGCCTTATGCGTTGGCCGCTTATTGTACAAAATGATAATTTGGAGATCTGCCATATAAAAGGTTCTGATAATGTGTTGGCAGATACTTTGTCACGTGTGTAAAAATAATGATTTTTGTATGTTTTCTAAGGTTGACTGTTGTTGATCTTGTGGGTATGTTTTGTAATACTGCAGTCACAATCCCCATGGGTTGCTCTTTTAAGGGTGGGAGTGTTACGGATACAGGTATACTGTGTGTGTGTATTTCTTTTCTCTCCTTCTCCTCTCACAGGTGGCAATCATCATTCCCCAATCAGTCACCATGCAGTCATCAATCAGAAGACACACCTCCTCCTGTTTCCATTACCCAATCACAATCCCTTTCCCTTAGTTTAAAAACCCTGTCAGTTGTTTTCTCAGGAGCTCGATCTCTTTTGTTTCTATCTCTCTGTATCTCAATCGCAAGATCTCTCTCGTTATTGAGCTCTCTTTAGTTTTTTGCACCATGTCACTTTGTCCCCACCTGTGAGTGTTGTTATGGTGTT
This sequence comes from Oncorhynchus keta, assembly GCF_023373465.1. Taxonomy (NCBI): domain Eukaryota; kingdom Metazoa; phylum Chordata; class Actinopteri; order Salmoniformes; family Salmonidae; genus Oncorhynchus; species Oncorhynchus keta. The sequence continues at coordinate 32,072,276 of NC_068447.1, forward strand.
TGTTTGATGGTGGGAAAAGGAGGTAATAAGACAAGTCGCCCATGGGCATACACTTCCCGTAGGACTACTTTGTCTAAGAACACGAGGTATACCTGGGTGAACCACCCACTGTATTTTTGGTTCGTTAGTTAGCTGTATAGTAGTAGGCTAGTCTAGCTTCGTGGTATGTTTGGATATTTGTTTCTTTCCTTGGGTCCAGCTCAGCCCCTTTTCCTGCCCCCCACATGTTTCCTTGTGGTCCTTCTGTAGCTCAGTTGGTAGAGCATGGCGCTCGTAACGCCAGGGTAGTGGGTTCGATTCCCGGGACCACCCATACGTAGAATGTATGCACACATGACTGTAAGTCGCTTTGGATAAAAGCGTCTGCTAAATGGCATATATTATTATATTATTATTATTACCATGTGTTTTCAAATAAACCCTGAGTGTTTGACGGTAATATTAGTTGTCTGTGGTTATGTTCATTCTCACCGTTACTTTGTCACTATTGCACTTTGCATGAGTTATGTTACGGGTCTCGATACCATCCCCCCCTAGACTGCCGGGCCAAAGGGATTCATAACACCTATGCATAGTCACTTTAACTCTACCTACATGTACATATTACCTCGACTACCCAGTGCCCCAAACACTGACTCTGTACCGGTACCCCCTGTATATAGTCTCACTATTGTTATTTTACTGCTGCTTATTTGTTACTTTTATTTTTAAATTTTTTACTTAACACTTTTTTTTCTTAACTTAATATAGCGTTGTTGGTTAAGGGCTTGTAAGTAAGCATTTCACTGTAAGGTCTACTACACCTGTTGTATTCGGCGCATGTGACAAACACAATGTGATTTGAATGAGAGCGCGAGCGAGGAAGAGCGAGAGAGATTTGTAAAGGCCAGGCGATGCGTTGAGAGTTCTGGAAAGAGAGAACAGAATGATACTACAATACTGTACATGATACAGCACCGGTACAATAAACAGCGATCTGATCATTTCAACAGTATGATACAATACATCACACCATTACTGCTAAGTGAACATTTGTTTCAGACAGCGTCATTTAAGGATTCAGTGGACTTGTAATCATTGGGTAATTCTGGTGTTGATGGGAGTTTATGGGTGTAATATAATTAGGCAGGTGGCCATGTGCTAGGAACAAATGGGCTCATTGAGTTGAAGGAGGAGATAGAGAGAACCATCACCATTGTCACACTGATGGACAACTAGAAAAAGGCAGGAAATCTGTTGCATTCTGCAATGCTTTAGAGCTGCATATGAACTAACGCCATAGTACTTTCAAGGTATATGCCTGTCTATAATTCCTTGGGTGCTGAACTAATTTATAAGAGCCAGACAGAAAAAAACAAGACGGACAACAGATTTTGCTAAAAAAGTTTAATCTCTCCTATATGCGTGTTTATTTTACAAGTAATAAATCTGCAAAATAGGAAAGAGCAGAATATTTACACGAGCGTGAAACAGCCAACCTGTCACAGTTGCTTCAAATCTGAAACTCTTTAAAAAGGTATCAGAATTCAGAAAGTATTACAACTCTTTAGTTTCTATTTCCTCTTAAATCTGTGTCTAGATATTATTTTATGTTTGATCCTTTACTTTGAAAAAAGGAACTGCTTTCCAATATGCCAAAACAAACCAAACGTGGGAATCAGGAGGACAAGGATAGAAGTTGTTCAGTGGCAAAGGGGGAAACCTGTGACAGTGTTATGAGTGGGCATGGTCAGGTGGTGGATTGTGGGTAATGGAGGGGTCATACAGGGTTGTGGGAAGGGGATGGGGGAGCTGACAAGGCACTATGTGCAAAGTGAAAGCTCTGTGTTCATCAAACAGCATCTGGATCTCTCCCTCTGGCTTTCCTTTCTGTCTTCCACCCAACTCGCAATGGCAGACAGACACAACAACAAAAGACAAGGAGAGACTACTTCAAAGGAGTTCTGTAGAGAAGTCCCTTTCTTTTCATCTTTACACAACAAGTGGCATAGTAAAATGAAATAACAACACAAAACATGACATGAGAGACCAACTGCCCCAGTACTTACAATATAACTTGTTTGATACTCTATAGAGTAACGTTACAGATTACCACATTAATCCATAATCCCACCAAAATGCTGATCACCATCATCCCGAAATCTTCCACGTAAATAACAGAGGAGCAAAAGGACATCAAAGCAAGAGAACCTCCTGGAGACTTTGTAACGCCACCAGCTGTTTTACAATCGCAGTCTTCAAAGCCTAGCTTGTGTGGCGGGAGGGAGGCAGCACACACAAACATTTTCCCATCCACTAAACAAACAAGGGAGACAAATGTGCACAATCAGGTAATAAAATATGCTTAACAGAAGAACAGTGACGGAGCAGAACCATCACAAATCATCATAAATAGGGTGAAGGAACAGAAGAGTCAATGTGGAATCTGCACTACGAGAGGCCTTCTCTTGGTATGGGAAAAACCAGTAACCAGCAGATAACCCTGTTTAAGTTGAATTTCATAAACTACTCCATACGCCATGCTCTCAGATATCAAGTAAAGAGTACAATACATACAGTCCAGCCTTTTGTGTTCGGTTGGGAGGGAAGGGAGGGATTGGTGGAAGGGTGGGGTGTACCGTATAGGAGTACCTTTATTGAGTTGCCAGCACTAGGACAGGACTGAGATGGAGAGTAGAGACTAGAGGGAGTTGATATTGGAGAATGACCAAGAGAGAAGGATGGAAGAGCCCTGCAGCACACTAAGATGAATAAAAAATATCCATATCTTTTCTGAAATGTCTAACCAAATATATCATGTGTTGTTGAGACCTGCTCCCATTTCAAACGGAACAATTATAAATAAATAAACTGAGGAAATGCTTTCATTTTCATTAAATCCCACCATCTTTGTTGAAGCCTGATGTAGGATAGCTGGATGGACAGATGGCCCAAGGTTATTTATCACAACTCTAGCCTGTGTGATCCACACGGCTCTCACCGGAGAACTGACCTAAATATTTCAGAGGTTTCTCAAACATTTATCTGGTTTGTTTTTCCTCCGTATCTCCTTTACTCTCAAGAGGACATTGACCGAAGGGGAATCGATGCAACATATTAAAGGGAGACAATACATTTCACAAAGGTATCCGGTTTCTGAGGAAACGAAAGCCACCTGGCAGTTAGAAAACACACAAAGATTGAGCTACATTTCATTATCTTGTCACATCACAGATGTTTGCATTTCAAAATATTTGTCGCTGTTTTCTTATCTTCACAGCAGACTAAAAAAACGAAGAAAAGAGAATTCTGAATGTTCACCTTCCTTGGTGCTTCAGAAGGCCTCTTTTCTCTTTTGAATGACGATCGTCACAGATGCCGTTACAGATCATGAGGGAAACCCTGGGAGAGTCTACTCTGCTTGCACAACCAATGTTTGGTTTCTGCAGAGTACAAAGAAAACAACTCATACAACTTTCACCACACCAAAAACAAAAATTAAACCATCTTCTTAATTGCAATAAAATAGAACTGTTGAATGTTGAATTCACTGGAGTGACAATGCTTTCTCTCACGACGGGCTAAAATCAGGAGGGATTACTCTTCACTCAAAGCTTTAGCTAAAAACTCCTCTCAACTTTGTCTGCAAACCTCTACATCAGTGTCCGCCATGACAGTCTGTAAGATAGTCTATCTGAGGGAAGGGGACAGTGGGAAAACTTCAGGAAGGCTTTGAAAGGGTAGTGGGTGAATTAAACCTTTGCTACTTTTAACATGGCGCTAAGCCCAATGAATCCTTCTGTGGAGTCTGACTTTTGTGGTACAGCAGAGTCCATAATATCACAGTACTTTAAGCCATGTTACTTGCCTCCCAAAAAACCTTGAGGTCCCAGAACAAAAGTAATGTAACTTTGCTGTGGTCCGGAGCCTGTGCACAGAGGCGAGCAAGGTGGTGGATACAACCAAGAGGGCTGCTAATTCAGGTGCTGTGAATGTGAGGTTGGCGGCTAACACAGGAGGCTGTTTATCTCTGAGTTGTACAAAAAAAAAAACAAGCCTTTGGTTTTTCTAAAAGCCACAATAGCACTGGTTGTAATACAGGAATAAAATAGTCATTTCCAGTACCATTAAAACAAATGTTCTCCCAGGACAGGAAAGGCCCCAAGACCTCACGATTTGTTGACTTGCTTCTACAATTTTTTTGTCATTTAACTTTTATTTTTTTTTATTTTTTTAAACTTTACTCTCACCTTCAGTCACTAGGCATGACAACATTTGAATCATAACACATTTTATCTAAAGAAAAAGTTTTCACTAAACAACATTTAAATAAAACATGGCACAGGACAAGGTTTCATAGTTCATCAGTCTTTGAAATATCAAATCCTTTTCTTTCAAAGTATTTTGTACATTAAAATTGAACTTGACTATTTTCATGTGTTTCTTTAAAAATGAAGTTGTATTTATATATCTATATATCTATATTTATATCCTCTTCTTTTGATGTAGCTTTTTTGTAAATTGTGCAAATTCAGCAGTAACACAAGTGGCACACCAACGGAGAGAGTAGGCAGTTGTTAAACACAAGACCAACAACTAAATCAACCAAATAGAAATAAAATGGATCTGAAAATCAAACTGACGTCCATGAACGTCGATGAAGTCTCTGATGATAGACTGCTGACACGTCAGAAGCGTCCATGGGGGGGTGGGGGGTTTATAAATGGAGTCCTTTCTCCATAGCTCCCCTTATATATATATATATGTATCTCCTGGCTTCTTTAGCCAGCTGCTTCACAGTCCCTGTCCTGTAGGTGGGTAGATAATCAACACGGAAGACAAACTGAAACCAGTGATGAAGACCGCGATGATAAGACACTTTCTCGGGGCGACAGACGGACGTTTAGTGTTTATAAATGAGGGGTTGTTTGGATGGGCCGAGGCCCAGGCCTAACTCTGGTGGGTCTCCAGTGTACTGCTTGTGTCCTTGCAGTCCTTACGCGTTGTGTTGGGGTTAGGAGCTGGGGTCAGTGAGAGAAGGCCTAGCTGCTACCCTCTCCGACCCTCAGTGGTGGGCCGTTCCTCAGCTGGCCAAGGCCATGGTATCGATGACCTGCTCCAGCTTACTGCGCAGTCTTTGCCTACGAGACTGTTCGTCCTTCTGCAGCGCAGACAGGATCTGGGGAGAGACAAGAGAGGAGATAAGGAGAAAGAAGAGAAGAAAGAGGGAGAAAGAAGAGAAGGAGAGCGGGAGATTAGTCAATAGATCAGCAGGGTGGACCACCGACAGAGAAAGTCAGAACATCTGTAAGTCTGTGTAAAGTCTCTCAGAACATCTGTCCGTTTTTAAACAGCTGTTGAAGCAAACGTGCTGTGATGGTGGCATGAGTGTGCTATAAGACTTGTCTGTAGAAGCATGCAAACCGTTGAAATGTTTCCCTACAAACACCATACAGCTGTTTACTCAAGAATGTTGACGAAATATACGAGGAAACAGAGGCATAGTGACATCCATACTTTACCTCTGTATGGAAAGTTGAATGTCTACCACATGACATTGCATAGAAGAAGATGTTCAGTAAACAGGCGGATGACGATGGAAGCTGCGAGGGGAGCTGTATGTACTATGGCATTATGGGAACTGGAAGAGGAGGTGCTGGTGGGTCCATTAGTGATAGGTAGCCGTGTACTAGATGTTAGGGACTCATGCAGGAGAATGCATAATGGCCTGCTAATGCCCCGCGTGTTAGTGCTGCTTTGACGGATGAGGGGGGCGAGAGGAGGACCCTGCAGCCGCCTGCATCTGGATAATAAGCCTTAATGAATGGGAGCGGCTGCTTAAATAGAGGCAGCTGCAGCTGTTGCCTCAGATACAGGAACCAGCACTGCTGAGAGATGAGGGGAGAGGTGAGGGGGGTAGAGATAGGGTCTGATGCTGAGTGGAGATGACTGAATATACCCCCCCTCACTTCCACCACCATGCTCTCTCCCCACATGCCCTTTGAAAAGGCAAGCAGAGAGGCTGCCTGAACCTCTCACAGCACACACTCAATGCACTATAACCAACAAGGTAGGAAGAATTGTCTGAGCAGACAGACAAACATTGTTTACGTGTTTTTGAAGGCCACGGCAGACACTCTCTTAGAGTCAGTACAGTACAGTAGCCATCCTAGCACTGCCTTCCTCCCTCCCTCCCTCGCTGGCTGTCTGTCTGTCCTAATGGCTGGGAGCGGATGGAGCAGATAGAGTGGAGGGAGCTTCTGCTTCTGCCTCATTATCTCTCCAGTTCCACAGCCCAGTCTCCGTGAGTCACTGACTTTAGCCCTTTCCAGGCTCTGCTCAGCTCTCTGAGAATTAGCACTCAGTGTACAGTCTCATTCACATCTCCTACATGGAGTAGCTACACTATACTGGCTCTGCCTCAATGCATAAGCAACGTTTCAAGAATGATTAGTCAGTCTATTTTGGTGGGGAAATAAATGAATGCACATGGAATATAGTGTGTTAATGAACTCCCCGGAAGGATAGCACATGGGAGAATGAATAAAACACAGAAATTCAATGTGGTCCATTAGTTCCATAATATGCACTTTAATTACTTAAATAGCTGCATGCATTTATGGATGCATACTCAGTTATCTTCTAATTGAATCAGAATGCCCACATTCCATTCATCATGAAAACTAGAAGGCACATACAAAGGGTCTCACCCCTGTGTCAACATACAGAACCAATGGCTATTCTACTCTGATTTCTTCATGCTGCGACTAATAGATATTTATAAAATACCTTAGATATCTATACTATTAAACTATTATAATGTCTATGATTAATGTCTTCGTAATATACCGGTGACTCACCTCATCTTTGTACTTGACGATATAGGAGTAGATCTCATGCAGGGCACTCATGCTGTTGAACTGGCTGAGGTGCAGCCGGGACTGTTCAGCCAGGTAGGCACTCATGTCCTGGTCACTGATGGCCGGCATACGGGAGATGTCGGAGTAGTACCTGCAGGACAGGAGGGGAGCAGAGAGGGAAGGGGGTTAGCACCCTGGACTGGAGAGGACACCTCTTTAGTTGTGTATGTGAAGGACTGCGATGAAAAAGGCGAGGCCTCAATCAAGTACTCGTCAACAACCTTCCTCTAATCTAATTTCACCAACTGTTAAAACGTTGGGTGCATACTATGTCTTTCGGAAATGGAAGCATTGAAATGGACATTCTTACAAACTAGAAGGCAGTTGAGCTCTCTGTCATTCATACCTCTCCACCCAGTTCTTGTAGTTGGGGATATCCTTGGCGTAGAGCAGCTTGTTGGAGGGCGAGTCTTTGCCCAGCTTGTGTTCTGACGTGGAGCAGGAGTCCATGAAGGTCTGGGCCACCACAGACAGGCAGGCGTCTGTGATGCTGTTCTTATGGATGTCAAACACAAACTGAGGGTTCTTGATCACGTTCACCCAGAACCGCAGAGGAAGACTAAGACGGGAGAGTTATCATGAGAAGATGGATGCCATCAACCAAATACACACAGTGAAGAAACAGCCAAGCAAACCATTGCTATTTGTCCTGTAATGTGTCTCACCAATTGCTCTTCCAGGTGTGCCGTACGTCTGAGTCTGATATGGAGTGTTTGTCGGCCTGCTCGTCCAGGAAGTCAAACATGTACTTGATGGCGAGAGGCAGGGCGCTGCCGCGGTGGGCCGTGCTGAAGATGGTCTCAAACAGGTCGTCCACAAACTTCTGCAACGTACCCTGAGGACAGTAGGGATGAGAGGAGCGATTACTTTCCCCCATTAAGGGGGAGTGGCTGTGGAGAGGACGCTACATTCTGCTCTTCCAAGATCAAAGTGCTGAGACAAGCTAGCTTACCAGACAGACCTGTTTGCTATTTGAATTCCATTCGCTTCTCTGAATCATGGGCCACAAAACACTCAATCCCACAACAAATGACTCGTCTCCTGCTATTTCCCCCGCTTTATATTTATCTATCTTTTCTGACCACAAAATTGGCCTTTCAACAGCATTTCCATGTTTTTTCTTCCCCTACAATTAGGAGCGAAACAATGAGCTCTGAGGCAGCTAGAGGAGAGGAGAGGGGCAGGCAGGCAGGCAGACCCGTTAACAGGAATTGGCTGAGGGACCCCAGAAGAATACTGCAATAGAGGCTGAGCTGTTTACATTTTAGTCATTTAGCAGTGACAAGCACATCAAGGGACTACCGAAGAAGATGGTTCCCCGAGGAAAAACTCTTGACATATGGAGAGCATTACAATGACTTCCTCAACATTCAGATGTTAAAGTTGACCTACATCAGCAGTACTTGTTATTTATGTAGGGGTGGTCTGGTGTCTATGTAATCTTACCTTGGTGGCGAGCAGACGGGTCAGATAGATCTCAGAGACCATCTTGCTGCCGCGGTCGCCCTCACGCTGGTCAGAGTGGTCGTGGTTCTTGACCAGGTGCCACAGCTTGGTACCACTCTCCAGGTCAGGGGTGATCATGGGAGTGCGGGAGCGCAGACTGTCTGGACTGCTGGCTGTTCGCAACATGCTCTCTGGACGGAGGCAAGAGAGCGATAGGAACATCAGGACAAAGACAAGGCCATCAGAACAGAACACCAGTCTGACTCCCTGGTTTCATGCAGGCCCCCAGTGTCCGGTCTGGAGTGTGAAGACACAAGCTCGGCTGGTCGGCTACTCCGTAGCAACTTAGTGGTGCCAAAGGGTCTGGTCTTGCCTAGAAACCCTATGTAAATTACAACCCAATTCAGCAATATGGAACGTTTCTAATTGAAATACTTCCAGCTTCATGCACCGTCGGGAGTTTTCCATTGGAATACGTAGATGACGTCAGAGCTATCACTATCTACTGGTTTTAATGTTGATGGTTCCATGTGCTATTGTGTTGTGCGAACTTCCAACTCTGACATAGGTGTTAAAATCACTCATTTCAGGTCAAAGCGCTGTGCATAGCATACAAACATAAAAGAGAAAACAAACATATTTAGTCTGGTGAAGGAATGGCTCTATGGGCTGTCTATATCTGGCCGCCATCCAGCCAGAACAAAGTCTGTGCCAGCGTGAGGAGCAGAGTATCAGTCTGTCTGTCACAAGGTCACAACCCATAACCCACTGGGACCTGACCTCAGAGATGGAGAGAACATTTTAATGAGCAAGACAACAGATCCCTGTAGCCTCTTCTATTGTAAAAACTCCTTTTGTACGTCAGAGAGGTGGATGGATGGTGAGAAAAATGATTAGGCCTCAACTAAGAAGCGAGGAGAGATGGCTAACTCATTACGCTCAATTGGCGGACTATAACTAATTAGCAAATTGGGAGAAGAAAAATGGCGTGCCTCGTCTTCATTGTGCCAGGGCCGAGAGAGGAGATAGGACAGAGAATCTGCTTTCTGTCTTATCTTCTTCAGCATGTTTTTACACCAGCCCTTCCATCTCTCCTCTCCTCTCATCTCCTCTCCCCACCCCCCCCTTCCCCTCCCCAGCCCAAATGACCCATAATGTTAGAGTGGTGGATATAATAGAAAACCATACACAATAGCAATATCCTCCCTTCCTGTGGTACTGTATGAGTCAGGCTGTACAGGCTCCATTGTGTGAGTTTCTGGCTCCCCCCACTCGTGTCCTCCCGGGGGCCGCCTGCCTCCATGCACTGCTACATTATTAATGGTGTGAGTGTCAAACTTCATTACGGGAGACCAAAAAGATGCCCATCTGCCATGTTGCTTATCAGCTAGCCTGCTGCAGTGGCAGCCAGAAGGGGGGGCGCTGCATGGAGAGGAGGTAGGGTGGCCAGAATGCAGGTGTATGGAGGGAGGGATGAGAGGACGGAGGAAGAAATTCATTCTGCCTGCATGGTAGAGTGACACTGGGGTCTTCTGAGTGTCTGAGCGCAGGGAGATCACGCTGGCTTTCAGGGTGAGAGGATGAGGGAAGTGAAGCTCAGAGACTGAATGACACAGGGAGATGGTGCTGGAGACACTGCTAAACTAATGTGTGTCAGTGCTTCTTGGTTTGTTGTTTCTTATAAGAGCACTGACCTGAATATACCCAATTCAATCTACAGAGATCTTGGCCTGTATTCACAAAGCGTCTCAGAGTAGGAATACGTTTTGCCTTCTAAATCATAATGGATAACAGGGGGGACCTGATCCTAGATCAGCATTCATACTCGAAGACACTTTGTAAATATAGGCCCTGTGGTATTTAAACAGCGAACCAGAGACTAACTCCTGCTACACGTATTTCTAGTGGAGGTGTTAAAACAAGTGATGAAACTAAAGGAAAACGGAACCAGTGTGACTAAGACTGGTCTCTGTGCCAATGACCTTGTCAACCCCCAGTATCAGCTTGTTCACACCAGAACATTCTCTCCACTGTAGCCACTCTACCAGCAGACAATAGTACTGTACTCCTACCTCTATTGGACATTCATCATGAGCCTGCTACTACTACTACTGCTGCTGCTGTTGCTACTGCTGCTTGAGTGCCTGTACATTTCATGACAATCATGTTCTTTGGCTTCTGGGGGAGAGTGGTGGATGTTTACCTCTGCTCTTACAACATCCAGGGCTTGGCTATCCTCTCTGTGGACTAACAAACCAGCCTGGCTTTCACTGGCCTGTCAACGTTGCTATCGTAACCCCTTAACACACAGACACACTTGAGGAGAGAGAGAAGGGGAAAACAACCACAAAGGTGAAACCCCTTAGGCTTTTGCCAGAGAGCTGGTTACACTGTTGTGGTGCACAGCTGAGGCTGTGTTCAGAGGTGTGTCTGTGTTAGCTATTGGTCTTCAGTCTCTGGCAGTGAGTGAGGTGTCTGATGTAATGCCTGTTATTGCCTAGATGGTGGAAATACCTCTGAAATCGTGTAGGCTCGATAGTGGTGGATGTATGGTTCTCTCTATTCACAGAGGCTGAGTCAAATCTAGCTTACTATCAACAAAGTCATACAGAGGGCGAAAGACAGAGATTGAGAGAGAGATTGAGAGAAAAAGAAAGGAGAAAGAGAGACTCACCATATCTGCTGAGAGACTTGGTGAAGGTAGAGGAGTTGGATATGTTGTATGCTGAGTTCTGCTTTGGTACCAGAGCGATCACTGAGCCGTCCGTCACCTACAAGGATTGAAAAACAACGGGCTGTCTTGTAAACATCGTCCTGTCAATCACTCCATGCACTGTCTGTTTGCATAGATAAAACCACACCATGGCAACACCAGCCCTCTGCTCTCACCTGATAGTGGGCCAGTGTGTTGAGGCGTTTCCAGTCGTTATCAATCTTGGTGGTGACATCCTCATCCTGAAGGATGATTCTGGCCATCCTGCCCTGACGCCACTCTGTGAAGAGAAGATGAGGATGAGACCGGAGACAGGCAGGCAGGTGCACCCCCCCGACACACAGTAAACACAAACACACACGGTCACTAAACACTGGTGTTCTTACCCAGGTCCATGTCCCCAGCCTTGGGTCTCTGGGAGTAGGGGCTGCCCTTGTACACTGCATCCAGCAGCTTCTCCTTCACCTGGGTGATGGTGTCACAGTTCAGCCCCTTCACCGTCACCTCCGAGGCGTTCTCGTTCTCCGGGTTCATACAGTGGAGAGTCTGCCAGGGGAGGGAGGGGAATTAGGTTCAGCTTAGTTAAATAAGTTGTCATTTGCAGGTATTTGAATCGCATTCTCAAGCACTAATTAAGATCACTGAGGTAGCGACAGATCCTACCGACCTTATACTGCCATCTCAAAGGTCAATCACACATTTAATCAAATATCCTTATTGTCCTATAAAATATTTATATTTGACAGCACTCACCAGGGTCTTGTAGTCAATCTGCTGTCTGATGAGCTTGTCCTCACTGAGTGAGTAGCGCGCCTCTCCTGTGATGGAGTCTATAGGCCCCTTCTCCATCTGCTGCTTCATAGCACAGTACAGCATGAACAGAGGCTCCCCAGCACACTCCTGGAGACACAGGGACACACAGGGACACAGACCATCAGCGACAGGTATGGGCTGAAGCTTGGGACCAGTGGCCTTTAGGATTCTGCTTCAACAATGCAATTGCTTAACCACATGCATCTATACTGAGTGGACAAAACATTAAGAACACCTTCCTAATATTGAGTTGCACCCCCCATTGCCCTCTGAACAGCCTCAATTCGTTGGGGCATGGACTACAAGGTGTCAAAAGCATTCCAAAGGAATACTGGTCCATGTTGACTCCAATCCTTTCCACAGTTGTGTCAAGTTGGCTGGATGTCCCTTGGGTGGTGGACCATTCTTGATACACATGGTGAACTGTTGAGCGTGAAAAACCCAGCAGCGTTGCAGTTCTTGATACAAACTGGTGAGCCTGGCACCTACTACTATACCCTGTTCAAAGGCACTTAAATATTTTATAATGCCCATTCACCCTCTGAATGGCACACACACACACAATCCATGTCTCAAGGCTTGAAAATCATTTTTTAACCTGTCTCCTCCACTTAATCTACACTGACTGAAGTGGATTTAACAGGTGACATCAATAAGGGATCATAGCTTTCACCTGGCCAGTCTATGTCATGGAAAGAGCAGGTGTTCCTAATGCTTTGTATACTCAGTGTATATCTTAACAGGTATGCATATGAACATGAGATTTGTTGCCAATGAGTCAATGCTATTCTCCTGTATCTTCTCACTGGCCTAATCGACAGAGCACTGGGGTGGTCTAATATAAATGTTTCCTGCGTTTGCACTATCCTGGGCACTTGCCAATCAATAGTGTCATTACCCCCAGCTCAGATCCAAGAAAAACTCTTCCCTCTTAAAAAGAGAAAGAGTTTAGAGCAGAGTGAGAGAGACGACAGACAGGTGGCAGCTGAGGCTGATACTAATACGAGGTTAATGATTGAGAGGAAGTGCTTAGGAAGCCCTTCACCATGTTAGAAATGCAGGGGCTGTAGTTGAGGAGAGAGAGAGAGAGAGAGAGAGAGAGAGAGAGAGAGAGAGAGAGAGAGAGAGAGAGAGAGAGAGAGAGAGAGAGAGAGAGAGAGAGAGAGAGAGAGAGAGAGAGAGAGAGAGAGAGAGAGAGAGAGAGAGAGAGAGAGAGAGAGAGAGAGAGAGAGAGAGAGAGAGAGAGAGAGAGAGAGAGAGAGAGAGAGAGAGAGAGAGAGAGAGGTTCTTTTCATAAGCTGATTTGTTGATTTCACTTTTGTTTATTATCTATTTCACTTGCTTTGGCAATGTAAACATACGTTTCCCATACCAATGAAGCCCTTAAATTGAATTGAGAGAGAGCGAGAGAGAGCAAGAGAAAGAGATCTAAGGGCTTGATAGGCATAGCATTTATCTCTCCCACTTTAAAACACACTCCGAACTCCTTACCCTCTCACCCTCTCTCCACCATTTATCAGCAATCAAAAAGTTGATATCTTTCAAGCGGAAGGTGAGAAATACGCACATGCATAAGTATCCAGAGTTCTCTATTAAGGTTTATATCAAATGTAAGTGATTTGCATTTATTTGAGCTTTTTATGAAAGTACAGACTCATTTTATGAAAGTACAGAATTTAATCATGGTTGGAGGAAATATGGAAAAGTAATGCTGCTTTAAATGTTGACAAACTTGTTATCCCACTTAAATAGGAGAAAATGCCCTTTGAAAGAATTTGGTGAGATTTGTACACTTCCTAGAGAGATCTTCTTTGTTACCACCCATTCAGCATCATTCATAGCGTCTCAAGCCTTAGCCCCACCCCACCCACGCATGTAAACACGTGAGTCAGTATGGTATTGTTCTCCAGAAAGTAGTCTCTACTTAAACCCAGCTAAATTCAAGGCAGCAATATTTGTTCGAGCTGTAGCAATACTTTTGCAGTTGTCCAAATATATATTTTTCCAAATATCCGCAGGAGCAAAGATGATCTATATACTAACCAGGGAAGTTTCTTCTCCGCAAAGAGTTTGGTTCTGAGTACCTCCCTGGCGATTTCTAGAATGCAAACACATTCTAACCATTCTGATTGGTCCCAGAAACCGATGGGTTGGGCCAGAGCCAGAACACACCTGGGTAAAGCGGCGTTTAGAAAATTCATAATTGGCATTGATAAGATGATTGGTTAGAGATGATCCCATCGCTGATTACTTTGTTTTGTACAACACCCCTCAGCACCACAAACAACGATGATGGCTGTCTCAGAGTATGTAGCGAACATAAATCAGCGGAATCATTTAGTTTGAGTCGTCAAATTAAAATGAAATCCAATTTTATTTGTCACATGCGCCGAATACAACAGCTGTAGAGACCTTAACGTGAAATGCTTACTTAACCAACAACGCAGTTCAAGAAATAAGAGTTAAGAAAATATTGACTAAATAAACAAACAATAGCTATATACAGATGGTACCGGTACCAAGTCAATGTGCGGGGGTACAGGTTAGTCGAGGTAATTTGTACATGTAGGTGGGGGTGAAGTGACTATGCATAGATAATAAACAGTGAGTGTGTAAAAACGAAGGGAGGTGGGGTGTCAATGTAAATAGTCTGGGTGGCCATTTGATTAATTGTTCATCAGTCTTATAGCTTGAGGGTAGAAGCTGTTAAGGAGCCTTTTGGTCCTAGACTTGGCTCTCCGTTACTACTTGCTGTGCGGTTACAGAGACAACAGTCTATGACTTGGGTGACTGGAGTCTTTGACAATTTTTGGGGCCTTCCTCTGACACCGCCTAGTATATAAGTCCTGGATGGCAGGAAGCTTGGCCCCAGTGATTTACTGGGCAGCACACACTACCCTCTGTAGCGCCTTACAGTCAGATGCCGAGCAGTTGCCATACCAGGCGGTGATGCAACCGGTCATAATGCTCTCAATGGTGCAGCTGTAGATCTTTTTGAGGATCTGGGGACCCATGCCAAGTCTACTGAGGGGAAAGGGTGTTGTTATGGCCTCTTCACAACTGTCTTGGTGTGTTTGGTCCATGATAGTTCGTTGGTGATGTGGACACCAAGCAAGGAACTTGAAACTCTCGACCCGCTCCACTTCAGCTCTGTCGATGTTATTGGAGGACTGTTCGGCCCACCTTTCCTGTAGTCCACGATCAGCTCCTTTGTCTTGCTCACATTGAGGGAGAGGTTGTTGTCCTGGCACCACACTACCAGGTCTCTGACCTCCTCCCTATAGGCTGTCTCATCGTTGTTGGTGATCAGACAAGGAGCCTGAAGCTTCCCACTGGGCATAAACCGGTTGAATCAACATTGTTTCCATGTCATTTAAACAAATAAAATCTATGTGATGACATTGAATCAATGTGGAAAACTGATTCGATTCTAAAAAAGTTATCAACGTAAGGGAATTTCACCTAAATCCTATGACATGTTGACTTCACATTGAATTCACATTAGTTGACAACCAACCAAATGTAAATCAAAACTAGACGTCGAACTGACGTCTGTGCCCGTGGGTAGTTAACTGTGAGAGAGTGGAGACAGGGGCTAACTAACTGCTAACTGGGATAGAGGTGGAGACAGGGGCTAGCTAACTGCTAACTGGGATAGAGGTGGAGACAGGGGCTAGCTAACTGCTAACTGGGAGAGAGGTGGAGACAGGGGCTAGCTAACTGCTAACTGGGAGAGAGGTGGAGACAGGGGCTAGCTAACTGCTAACTGGGATAGAGGTGGAGACAGGGGCTAGCTAACTGCTAACTGGGAGAGAGGTGGAGACAGGGGCTAGCTAACTGCTAACTGGGAGAGAGGTGGAGACAGGGGCTCGCTAACTGCTAACTGGGAGATAGGTGGAGACAGGGGCTAGCTAACTGCTAACTGGGATAGAGGTGGAGACAGGGGCTAGCTAACTGCTAACTGGGAGAGAGGTGGAGACAGGGGCTAGCTAACTGCTAACTGGGAGAGAGGTGGAGACAGGGGCTAGCTATTTGCTAGAGGTGGAGAATGGAGACAAGAAGCTAGCTAAGTCTCCACCTCCAGTGTCCTCTCCTGATTCCTATGCAGCAGCCCAACTCTCCCTCTCTCTCCCTGCATATGCTGTTAACGTCTTGTTAGCATCTGTGCTAATTAACCAGACAGCTGCTAACGATAGGGAACACGCATACATCACTCCCTAGCCCTCGCTACGACACGGTTGTCTATGAAATTATCTTTATTTCCACCTCCCGGCTTCATTAGGGGGTAATTTTACACTCTTCCACGAGGGAGCGAGGGAGAGTGAGAAGAGAGTGAAGAGAGGACCAGTCGAACGCCACAGCCCCAAAGCTCCTAATGACCGCAGGCAAGAACATGTCTGTCAAATAAACAATAATGTAACAAACGAGTGAAATAAAGAGAAACGCCTCTAGTTGGAGCCTTAAACAGACTAAAATACTAATAGCGTACTAACCCATAATGAGAAACAGGGAAGGGGGAAAACAAAACTAATTCTAATTGGTAGAAGAGAGAGAGAGTGGTGGAGTTGCGGGGTTCCTTTCTGGTCAGAGCTTAGGTGGTTTGATGGTGGGCTTACCTTAAGGAACTTGTACAAGAGAAAAGTGAACCAGTTGGTCAGCATCTTCTCAGCAACAGACTCCGTTCTAACAGAGAAATGGAAGGCCAGGGATAAATAAGACATGATAGTTCAATAATCAACAAGAGGAAATTGCAGCTCTACCTCAAAACTAACTAGGAATAAATCTAGTTTTAGTTTTAGACTAATACTTATACTTTCATAAGGGGAAAAAGGTCTTAAAACAAATACTTTATTCTCAAAGCAAACAACCAATCTTCATTAAAAACAGACAATTACCATAATTGGCTAACTTCTCTCGTTAATCATAAACCTGTTGCCTCTACGAACAAAGACCCCTGAAATGTCCCACAGATGAGGAGCAATTAAAATCCACTGTAATTTATTTATATTTATTTATCCTAATATCAAGAGAGGAAACCTAGGCAAACAGTTTGCTTCTTTTCCGTTTCCCCTTTCTCCTCCCCCTACAGTGGCTAGAAAAGCAACTTTCTCTCCTTAATGATGTAGTTAATCTAAATTAAAAGGCGGCACAGGAAGGAGGGGTGATAGGAAGAAAACTTCTACAAAACACCCCTAAAGCTGCAATATGTAACTTTTTGGGCAACCTGACCAAATTCACATAGAAATATGAGTTATAGATGTGTCATTCTCATTCAAAGCAAGTCTAAGAAGCAGTAGATCTGTTCTGTGCTCTATTTCTATGCTTTCCGTGCTTAAGTTTAGTTTTTGTGCCTTTTACATTCACTAAAGAGTAACGCTCCCTAAACTTTAAACGCATTTTTCTGCAAAAAAACTGTTGGGCAAAAAAGGTGGCTAAACTGTGTTTACTTAAGTTTACCCTCCACTACTCCACTACACCATTGGCTATAATGTTTGAGAGAATATGGGAAAAAAATATGTACTAATGTGTACAGTGCATTCGGAAAGTATTCAGACACCCTTGACTTTTTCCACATTTTGTTACGTTACAGCCTTATTTTAAAATCGATTTAATAGTTTCTTTCCTTCATCAATCTACACACAATCCCCCATAATGACAAAGCAAAAGTATTCAAAATAAAAATCTGAAATATCACATTATATAAATATTCATATTTTCAGGTCTCTCCAGAGATGTTGGATCTGGTTCAAGTCCGGGCTCTGGCTGGGCCACTCAAGGACATTCAGAGATTTGTTCCGAATCCACTCCTGCATTGTCTTGGCTGTGTGCTTAGGGTCGTTGTCTTGTAGGAAGGTGAACCTTCTCCCCAGTCCGGGGTCCTGAGCGCTCCGGAGCTGGTTTTCATCAAGGATCTCTCTGTACTATGCTCTGCTCATCTTCCCTCAATCCTGACTAGTCTCCCAGTCCCTGACGCTGAAAAACATCCCCACAGCGTGATGCTGCCACCACCATGCTTCACTGTAGGGATGGTGCCAGGTTTCCTCCAGACGTGACGCTTGGCATTCAGGCCAAAGTTCAATCTTGGTTTCAACAAAACAGATAATATTGAGTCCTATTGCTGCCTTTTGGCAAACTCCAAGTGGGCTATCATGTGTTTTTTACTTAGGAGTGGCTTTCGTCTGGCCACTCTACCGTAAAGGCCTGATTGGTTGAGTGTTGCAGAGATGGTTGTCCTTCTGGAAGGTTATCCCATCTCCACAGAGGAACTGGAGCTCTGTCAGAGTGACCAAGGCCCTTCTCCCCCGATTGCTCAGTTTGGCCGGGAGGCCAGCTCTAGGAAGAGTCTTTGTGGTTCCGAACGTCTTCGATTTAAGAATGATGGAGGCCACTGTCTTCTTGGGGACCTTCAATGCTGCAGACATTTTTTGGTACCTTTCCCCAGATCTGTGCCTGGACACAATCCTTTCTCAGAATTCTACCGACAATCCCTTCGTCCTCATGACTTGGTTTTGCTCTGACATGCACTGTCAACATGCACTGTGGGACTTCATATACACAAGTGTGTGCCTTTCCAAATAATGTCCAATCAATTGAATTTACCACAGGTGGACTCCAATCAAGTTGTATAAACATCTCAAGGATGATCAATGGAAACAGGATGCATCTGAGCTTAATTTCAAGTCTCATAGCAAAGGGTCTGAATACTTATGTAAATAAGGTATTTCTGTTTTTTTATTTTTAATAAATTTGCAAACAATTCTAAAAACCTGTTTTCGCTTTGTCATTATGGGATATTGTGTGTAGATTGATGCGGAAAACAATTAATTTAATACATTTTAGAATAAGGCTGTAAATTAAGGAAATGTGGAAAAAGTCAAGGGGTCTGAATACCTTCACGAATGCACTGTATGTAAGAGTAGTATAATTTACAAGTCAGTATGTTAAGAAATGTGTGTTACAACAAATGTGTGAGTGAGTGTGTCAGCGGACGACTGTGTGAGTGGATGATTGTGTGAATGTGTCCGTCTCACCGGCGCAGCAGCAGCTTGGGGTGGTTCTTGCTCTCCAGGTTCTTGTCGATGAGGTCAGATAGGAGCTGTTTGAGAACCCCTGTGGCGTACTCCATCTCCCCCTGCAGCGCTGTCATGATGAGCGACGCCACGTTGCCACGGTCACGCATGGAGAAGGAGCGCTGCGCCTCCAGGGTGCGGATGAACGTCAACAGGAAGTGCTTCTTGGTGAGGAGCTGGCCAAACAGGGTCAAGGCCTTCTCCTGGTTGGCCTGGACCTATCAGGAAACAACATCCACATGTGTTGTAAATGTAATGTAAATATATGGAGTACCCCACATTAAAAAATACTACAGTGCACTATGGATAAAATACTATAGTATTTAAAGTTGACTATAGTATAAATACTGTTGTAAAAAACAACTGTAGTATATACTATAGTAATTATTGTAGTCTTTTTTGCAAACTGTGGTATACTGTATTATTTACTTTATTGGTTTTGCGGACATTACTGTGTAGTATTTCTTTTTTCTTTGTAAATTCTTTGACATAGAAGTGTGGGATTTCTCCTTTAGGAAACCTACTGCGCAAAATTCTCAAAGAGCACATTTTTCATAACCTGTAGGTAGGTACTTTAGGACTGAGGTCTGAATGGATAGTTCAGAGCTTTCGCTCTTTTCTATAACCTGTAAGGAAGACAATATATCATCTCTACTTGGGCATGTAGGTTTCTCACTTATTGGTGGCACACATTGGGATTAAGGGGGAAGGGAATGGGCAAATAAAATACTGTAGTATATACTATAGTAATTACTGTAGTGTTTTTGCATATAGTTGTGTTTTTGTTATATTACTGTAGTATTTACTGTAGTGTTTTTGCAGACTGTAGTATTTACTATAGTATTCTACAGTATACTACAGTTTACTACATATTCTAGTAAGTACTGTAGTATTCTATAGTAAACTGTAGTAATTTTATGTGGGGTTGGGGAATTGTAAATGGTATAATGTAAATACATGGACTAAGACTAACGTAAATAACACAACAATAAATGATGTAAGTATTATTTAGAGATTGGCTATGTACTGTATACAAGACATGACATCTTGGCCTATGAGGCCATTGTTAGATTCACATTCATGACCTTAGCTGCTTTTAAAGCCTGCAGTGCATTTTCAAGTTTCAAGTTTTATTGTCACAAGGACAAGTACAATGCATTCTTTCTTAGGAGATGTTTCTTCAAATGTCTTATGATCAATTTGCCCTACGTCGTCAGCTGAGCACAGGAGAAAACAGAACGGAAGGAGGAGGAGGAGGAGGAAGGGGGATGCACTGGGGCGTAGAAAGGAGAGGGCCTGTGCAGTGCTGTGCGTCCGAGGGTGGCTGGGTGACAGAAGTCTGTTCCACAGGCTGGCATCTGTCACTTCTCATCAGCAATGCTACGGCCCCCTCTAGACCTAACCCACAATCCTTCACTCTAACTCTCTCACATAAACAAGGCAGTGCTACTGCTCAGAAAACCAAGGGTAGTGTCTGTTAAAAAGGGAGACAAACATCTATATATTCTGCAAGGCTTACGGCATAATGTCATGCCTAAACAACACCCAGTATGTGTTAATAAAAGGAAAATAAAATCAAAGTACTGTCTCTGTCTTTATGAAAAAACACTTCCTCCTCCGTTAGCCAACCGCCTGCCTCCCATGATCCTCGACTGACCTCATAACTCTGAAACGCATCTAGTCCTGTAGCCAATCGAGGACCACCGTACACCATGCACTCTGACTTCACAGAATCTCCACCTTCCACTACACGTACACCATGCACTCTTGACTTCACAGAATCTCCACCTTCCACTACACGTACTGTACACCATGCACTCTGACTTCACAGAATCTCCTCCTTCCACTACACCATGCACTCTGACTTCACAGAATCTCCTCCTTCCACTACACGTACTGTACACCATGCACTCTGACTTCACAGAATCTCCTCCTTCCACTACACCATGCACTCTGACTTCACAGAATCTCCTCCTTCCACTACACGTACCGTACACCATGCACTCTGACTTCACAGAATCTCCTCCTTCCACTACACGGCCTAATAAAGTGCCTCAATTTTCCTCAGTGGAGCTAAATGAAATTCTGGGGCCTCTGGGGGAGCAGGCTGGGTACTGTAGGTTGCTTTGGGGAGAGCAGCAACACAGAGCAATAAGGGATTGAGCCGTGTGTATGGACACTTGATTACGCCTGGGACTCGAGGGGAAATTCAGTGGGAAAGAAATCCGGACATAACAATAAAGATGTAATCCCTCCCCTTTAGAAGAGCCGGTGGTTGACAGGGCGGGGAGGTAGCGAGTCTCTACACTGTATTCTGACAGGCATTTGCATATATTTCATGCTGAACCAGGTGGGATCTAGTAGCATATTTGAAATATATATGGAACATCATTGATACATGAAGAGAGAGAAGCTCCTATGTGATGCGGCTACTGTATATGAAATGATTACAGCCATATCATATGACCATTTCATCGGCTTAATGATTGGCTGTATGAAATGATATCATGTTACATACATCCTGTCCTCTGTACCTTCCCGAGCTGTAACATGGGATTCTGGTGAGACAAAGGTTTCGTCTAACATTCAGAGGGTGGGATATTAGGTACAGATATAGATACAGATTAGTATAGATAGTGGTATAGATGTTCGAGTCTACATGCTGCGGTGGCAGTGGTGGTGTACCTCCTTGACCCGTACCTCCATCTCCTTGAGCACGGGGTGGTCCTCGATGCCGGGGAACAGGACCCGCATGGCGTAGGTCCTGTACTCCAGGAAGGGGATGCCCGCTCCGTCCAGCTCCTGGGTCAGCTCGTGGATGTCTGTCTGCAGCTCTGCAAAGGCTGAGGGAACACACAGACAGAGAATGAACTTACTAGGATGTAGACACTTAAACACAGGGATGCACAGTCAGTTGCACTGGGTATGAATGGACATTGAAGGGGATTCTGGAAGTACAGTATCTTCATTACACTCCATGTGTGTGTGTTCCAATGTTACAACTGTGTGTGGCACCGAATTATCAATGTCAACTGCAAACATATGGCACCACACCAACACTGCACTGATTGGCTTAGAGAAAAAGACACAGGCAAAGGGCAAGTAAATAGAATGTGGATTTCCTTCTTCTGTTGTGTTTTGAATTGAATCCATACTACTTGGAAATACAAGAGAAGTGCTAAACGTGAGAAAATAAACTGTTACAAAAAAGGGGAGAGACAATGGAAAGAGAAAAAGATAAAACAAAGTTCATCGGAAAGAAAGTCAATGAATTGGATGAGTGGATAATTAATAAAGGAGCAATGCGTTTCATGCATCATTTCCCCCAGCTGTTATTGGCCTGCGTCGTCCGCTGGGATGATTATAGTAGACTGCCAAGCTCCCCCTTCTGTAAGGGCTTCACCATTTCTACACACAGTTTAGCAGCCACTCAAACATTATACAGACGGCACGATTCCTACAGGTTAATTAAGGCTTTACTATCATGCATATATGGGCCTTTCAGTATGGGTCCAATTATTCATAGAGATAAAATAACTATCAAAGTTATAATGTGAATAATAAAACATTCTGTTGACAGGGGATGTGTCTGGCTGAGTCTCGACTTTCCAACCATTTGCAAAATGAAATAGTTATCCTTCATTCTATTGAGTTTGTTGTGTCTAAGCACCAAGCCAAAGCAGCCATTACATCCAGCAGGGTAAACTACACAGCAGATCGTCTCCCCGTCAACAGTTGCAGCAGCATCTAATATGTTGTTAATGGGCCATTAGCCGTGTGACTGTTAGTTTTGTCTGTCTGTTTGTTTGGATTACACTGCTCTCTGATGGCCCTCAGAGCACGGCTCATTGAGCTCCACCTCCCCTATCATCCTCCCCTCCCCTACTGACTGACACTTAGTGGGACACGCCCACCTCCCCGCAGCCAAGCCCGCCCCCCCGTCTGCTGCCCCGCCCATCCCCATCACCTGGGTAGCATAGCCCGTCTGGGCCTCCAGCAGGAGGGGCGGGGCAGGGGGCGGGGACACAGCAACGCTCTACTTCCTGGTGGCACTCAGTGTTTTTACCTCACATCGTTGCCCAAACCTCCCAGCTACAGATGTGTACTCTCTGTTGCTGCTGGTCTGTCCGGTCTGAGACTGGTGTGTAAAGGAACTCATGTCTGTTGTGCTGCTGCTGTTTGTGTTGTAAATAGATCACGGCATGTGCATTGTATTGAGCATGTGTGACAAGAATGCTAAATCTATCAGGTATACATGTGGAGTAACAGTAGCTTTAACTCAATCACTCTCCGATGTTCCCTGTACTGGTCGATCTGACCCCACACAGTCCCCGTCTCTCTGTCTCTGCCAGAGTTCTCTTCCCCATCTCTGTATCCATCAGTGTTTGGCGACAGGCTGTGGGCTGAGACTGACAAGGCTATGACCCTCCGGATGGCCAGCCACAGATAAGGACCAATTAGTCTCGGTCCATCTCTCAGTGGGCAGCATAGACGCACCTCAAAACGTCAAAGCGACAACACCAACTTGGATGTCCACAGAACACACAGACACACTCACACGTTCAGAGGATACTGCGACCACATCATCAGAGAGCAAGCAGCCCTCTCGTATCAGCCACACCAACCTGTTACCATGACGACTGGACAGAGTGCAGCTACAGCACAGTCACATATCCACACAGAAAGAGAATAAGAGAGTGATTATGAATGAGGGAGAGTGAGAGAGAGAGGAAGAGAGAAAGAAAAGAGAAAGGGAGAGAGAGAGGGAGAGAGAGTGAGAAAGAGGGAGAGAGAGTGAGAGAGGGAGAGAGAGTGAGAAAGAGGGAGAGAGAGAGAGAGAGAGGGGGGATGAGAGAGAGAGAGAGAGAGGGGGGGAGAGAGAGAGAGAGAGAGTGAGAAAGAGGGGGAGAGAGAGAGAGAGAGAGGGGGGGGGTTGTGAGAGAGAGAGAGAGAGAGAGAGAGAGGTGAAAGAGAGACTGACAAGGAGTGTGACTGTCCGTACCTTCTTTACACTCCAGGGCCACTCTGGACTCCAGGTTGTCCATCTGCAGCTGCAGGCGTTTCAGGGTGCGGTCAGCATCACGGGACTTCCTCTTGTAGGCGATGAGCACAGCGATGATGACCAATAGCAGCAGACCACCACCTCCTCCGATACCGATGATGGCAGGCAGGGTCAGCAGGCTGTCTGAGTAGATCTGGAGAGTACCAGGGGAGTACTCGAACCCACCCACCCGGATCTGAGCACACACACAGAAAAAAACACAGAAACACGTCACAGTGCTAATCAAACAAAGCAATCACTACAGTGAAAGAATCTACCCCTCAGGAACCAAAGTCGTTAATAGGAGTAAAACACTGTGAATGGGTTCTAAAAACCCACATTTACATAAACCAGCAGGTCTGACAGAACCCATCACTGGATTATCTCAAATCAAAGTATTCAGTGGGGGGTTGATAACTATTTCGATGAGCAATGATTACTGCACTTTAAAGTATCAAGTTAACACAGTCAAAGAATGTTAAACACTTGTAAAATTGTGTTGTTTCGGTTCAGGTGCTAAAAGTTTGTCCTGTTGATGACAGTTTCTAAACATCATGTACTTTCTATTGTATTGACAGGGAAGGGACTGATGAGAACAGAAAAACCTGAAGGCCATAAAAGGTTTCTTAGAAAACTTGCAGGAGGCACAGCCGCCGACACACAGCTGTGCATCTGAGGAGGCAAACAAGACAACACACACACCAGACTCTGCACACATACAGAGACGTAGCCTTGTGCGTCGGGCCAGACGCCTACTGGGGGCCCTGTATGTAGGTCACTTTACACAGGGTATAGAACACACAGCTGTGCCCTTCTCCCCAGCACACCCCACAGCGCACACAACACACACAACACACACGCACGCGCACACACACACACACACAGCCCAGCACAGAGTGGATGGAAACAGACAGTTCTATTTTTAAAGTGCCATTGTCAAGAGTAATGAATTACTATACCGACCCATGAAAATGGTATTTCTCCAATATTCAACATGACATTTAGTTGTAAAGCAAAGAGAATCCAGCTCCAAGCCTACTGGTAGTTTGGAGAGCCATCATATTGAATTACATGGATGTGTTGTCACTACTTTCAATGTCTTTCCAGACTACTAAATGTCACACAGATAGTGTGACTGGAGAGGATAGTAGAGATTTGTTTGGAGGGGACTGTGTGTGTATTTGAGGATATATAGAAAGTAGTACTTGGGGAAACTGAAAAAATACTAAGTGCACTGAAATTAGCTGTAGTATTTTAAGGAAAAAAATGTATAGGCAATTCCATCTTGAGTATCTATAAAGGTTAGATAAAACAAAGTCAAGTCAAAGGAGACCGTGTGAACTCAGTCCAGGTGAGTCGTGTGCCATGTGAAATGGTATAAAGTAAGTGCTCACTGTGACTTTGTGCTGTCCAGTGAGGTTGGGCCATTCACACAGCAGCTGAGTCTCAGACAGGGTCAGAACACAGGGGGTCTCCCCGATGAACACCGTGTAGTTCAGCCTGGAGTTACCAGGCGCTGCAGGGATTAGGTTACGACCCTGGAAGGAAACACACAAAAACAGTGTCAACTGTTTCATTGTTTTGATCTGACCCAATCCTTTCAACCAAGGCCAAGCACAGAGTTAACCACACAAAGCCGTGCATTGGTAGCAAGGCAAGATATGTTCTATAATGTGACAGACTTTGGCTCGTATGGAGCCAGCGCCGATGTTGGAGGTCGCACAATTTCAATCTGACAAAAGCCTTGGAAAACATTTTTTCCCAAGCATCTCTCTTTGCCTAAGTGTCAGAGCGAGGCCATGAGCCCTGTAGCCTTCAACTCTAGAGAGAGAAGGGTGGCAGAGAAGAGCAGGTGGGGGGAGAGAGAGAGAGAGAGAGAGAGAGAGAGAGAGAGAGAGAGAGAGAGAGAGAGAGAGAGAGAGAGAGAGAGAGAGAGAGAGAGAGAGAGAGAGAGAGAGAGAGAGAGAGAGAGAGAGAGAGAGAGAGAGAGAGAGAGAGAGAGAGAGAGAGAGAGAGAGGAAGAGAGAGAGAGAGAGAGAGAGAGAGAGAGAGAGAGAGAGAGAGAGAGAGAGAGAGAGAGAGAGAGAGAGAGAGAGAGAGAGAGAGAGCTGTTGTGCCACCCACTGCTCTAGCAGCATGAGAGAGGTGAAGACTCAGTCTTCCAATCCCTCTCTCCACAGGGCTCCTCCCAGGCAGGTCACGCCGTGGAACACTTCTGGCATGCATTCTATTCACGATCATTTCACCCTGCATCAGCCATGCACCCAACACCCCACCCCGCGCACCAGATGAAAAATTAACTGCTTGGCGAATGCGATGCACATCTCGTAAAATACCCTTGATTATTTCAGAAAATTACATTTTCTTATTCTCATCACTGTGCTAATGTGAAGGTTAGTTATAACGAACCAGACGGGGGATTCTCTCTGCAATCAGAAAAGGTTTAGTTAATACATTTCATTTTCAATGATGGTTCTTATGTTGTTTTTTTATATTGGCTCAGAGGATAATTGGATGCACAACCGTCCCAATTTTGGCGTTTAGAGCTGGAGCTGAGGGATACGTGAAACATTGTATCATCTAAATAGAAAAATCCGGCGGATTACATTTGATGTAACCCAAAATCGTAAAAATATATTTTATGAAATAGTATACACTATATTTTAATAGGGATTAACAAATACAAATACATGAATGGTTTCTAAGATAGACAGGTGAAAGAGAATTCCCTGGTAGACACTTGAAAATATCAATTTCAATTTCTGTGACTCGTTGAAATGACTGAGCCTCTCTGGTCCTCAGTGTTCACCCTCCCACTCCAACCACTCTGCCCTGCTGGCATTCAGGCTCTCTCACCTTGAGGATGAGAGGGGAGGTGGGTTTAAGCTCCAGGACCCCGGTGGGGCTGAGGGGTTCGAACACGGGGTCAGGGTAGTAGCTGAACGTCTCGTTGACCACCACCAGAGCGTGGACGTTGTCCATGTAGAAGCCGATCTCATCCGGCCCACTGCCCGTGTCTGAGAAGCCCCTCTCGGAGTCGGTTACTGACGGGGCCAGGCACACCATCACAGAGTTATTAAACACTGTGCAGTTCTGAGCGGGACAGGAGGAAGGAACATAGAAAATAAAAGAGATTAGAAAATTGTGAGATGACAAATTGTATGTTCCCTTACAGTGGTTCCCACCCCTTTTCACTCGGGCTCCCCTTGCTTCATTTGAGATCGCATTGTGTCTTATGTGTGTTCGTGAGACATCTGAGTGATGCAAATATTACAACAAAATCTATGGGCTAAAAAACCTAGTTAGAAAATGTTAGCTGACATGGGCTAGTTGATCTGGACATTTCTGACCAGTTATAAATAGCTCTTAAGGTCTGCAGTGACTAACATGACAAGAGGAGCTGATGATGCACTACCCAATTTCAAAATGACACCTTGTGCATTCTACTATTACAACTTTTCAACAGTAAATTGAGACCCAGACTGAGTTCCTTAAAAAAATGTGTTATAATAATAATATTCTAGTCTGAATTTAAATGACTTTAACCAGGTATAACATTTTTTTGTAATTATAATGAATTTACATATTTTAATAATTTAATCTCTGGAAATGTTTTCTTTAATCCCAGTATTTTCATTATAGAGATATTAGCAGTGCTATTTGGTGGATTTTGTGGTCTCAAACCAGTGAATTTATTAACATTCTTCATCAGGATTATGGGCAAAATTTAATTATTGACAATGAAAGAGGTGGGAATGTTGTTCCCTTGTAATATAATTGCTACATTTACTATCAATATAGCATTACAAATTGTTTTCCAGATTGTATATTGGCGATTCTTTCTCACAATGTGAATATTGGCTCGCGACTCAGACAACCTGTTCAAATTTGGGTCCCGAGGCAAAACCAGTTCAGAACCACAGCCCTAGAGGAGCCATGTTACGTAAAAACCCATTCAAATATTGGTTTATATGCATTTCATTACAGTTTCTCTAACTCCCAGCTAAACATTCTCAGAAAATATTACTGCTTTGCTGTGTTGGCTTTTATGTCTCCAGGTATTGCTAGTAGATTCAGAACTGTAACAATCCCCTCACCTACGCTGTATGCTTCTCTACATGGACCTCTTAACATGTCACCAACACTGAGCACAAGAACCTCAGCAGCATTGTGTCTAGAGCAGAAGCTAGTTTGAACGGAGCACAAGGACCTCAGCAGCATTGTGTCTAGAGCAGAAGCTAGTTTGAACGGAGCACAAGGACCTCAGCAGCATTGTGTCTAGAGCAGAAGCTAGTTTGAACGGAGCACAAGGACCTCAGCAGCATTGTGTTGTGTGAACGGAACACAAGGACCTCAGAGCAGAAGCAGTTTGAACGTCCAATTTACGGAACAAGGACCTCAGCAGGAACGGAGCACAAGGACCTCAGCAGCATTAGAGCAGAAGTGTTTGAACTCTAGGACCTCAGCAGCATTGTGTCTAGAGCAGAAGCTAGTTTGAACGGAGCACAAGGACCTCAGCAGCATTGTGTCTAGAGCAGAAGCTAGTTTGAACAGAGCATAAGGACCATTAGAACAGCAGCATTGTCTTCCTAGAAGCAGAAGCTAGTTTGGAGCCCCATGGTGCAAGGTGAGGGGAGCACAACCGGACCTGGGACAGGCCTGGGGCATTGTTGGATGTTTTGTTTGAACGGAGCAGGGTAGAAACATTGTGTGTAGACAAAATTGGCAGAACAAGGACCTCAGCAGACAGTCTGATGGCCACCCATGGAAGACACAAGGACCAGATGTGTCTAGAGCAGAAGGTGTTTGTGAACGGAGCACAAGGACCTCAGCAGCATTACTCACATGGAAGGATTCTGAACGGAGAGCCAGCAGCATTGTGTCTGATCAGAAGCTCTCTGATGGTGGCCAGGTTGTGTCCAGCTAGTTTGAACGGTCACAAGGGTTCCACCACTGGAAAAGGTCAAAAAATAGTTTGTTAACAAATATGTAAAGGTTAATGGAGGATGCATAGAGGGGTATTGCCAGACACCGCTTTGTCATCCTGGGACAAAGGTTAGATTGAAGTATATGGATGTTTTTGCCAGCTGTGGAGACAAAGCTGTGAATAAAACCCAGACAGTCTGAAAATTAAATGTGTTGTGAGGTGTTTGTGAAGGGGTCTGGAGACAGTTACAAATGGAGTTTTACAGTCCCAGTGTCTGAAGGCCAGTGTTCCATAACAACAGGGTTCCACCACTGGTAAAATAAAAAATAATTTGTTGCAATTATGTAAATATGAGGATGCATAGCGTATATCCATCCCAAAGTAGATTGAAGTACTTTCTTATTCTGCCAGCTGTGGGTAAGCTGTGAATAAACCCTGGAAAATTGCATGTGTTGTAGGTGTACTTTAGGTCCTAGGAGCAGCTGGGCAAATGCTGAGCTTACAGTCCCAGGCTGGCAAAGCAGTGCATATGGACAGGCAGCTCCTATGTAATAATAATAATAATAATATATGGCATTATGGCTGGGCATGGACAGGCAGCTCCATGGCTGAGGCTGGGCATGGACAGGCAGCTCCTGGCTGAGGCTGGGCATGGACAGGCAGCTCCTGGCTGAGGCTGGGCATGAGGCTGGGCATGAGGCTGGGCATGGACAGGCAGCTCCTGGCTGAGGCTGGGCATGAGGCTGGGCATGGACAGGCAGCTCCTGGCTGAGGCTGGGCATGGACAGGCAGCTCCTGGCTGAGGCTGGGCATGGACAGGCAGCTCCTGGCTGAGGCTGGGCATGGACAGGCAGCTCCTGGCTGAGGCTGGGCATGGACAGGCAGCTCCTGGCTGAGGCTGGGCATGGACAGGCAGCTCCTGGCTGAGGCTGGGCATGGACAGGCAGCTCCTGGCTGAGGCTGGGCATGGACAGGCAGCTCCTGGCTGAGGCTGGGCATGGACAGGCAGCTCCTGGCTGAGGCTGGGCATGAGGCTGGGCATGAGGCTGGGCATGAGGCTGGGCATGAGGCTGGGCATGAGGCTGGGCATGAGCCTGGGCATGAGGCTGGGCATGAGGCTGGGCATGAGGCTGGGCATGAGGCTGGGCATGAGGCTGGGCATGAGGCTGGGCATGAGCCTGGGCATGAGGCTGGGCATGAGGCTGGGCATGAGGCTGGGCATGAGGCTGGGCATGAGGCTGGGCATGAGGCTGGGCATGAGGCTGGGCATGAGGCTGGGCATGAGGCTGGGCATGAGGCTGGGCATGAGCCTGGGCATGAGGCTGGGGCTGCCTTTTTAAAGCAGGCTTTCTCCACAGATTTTTATTTGTGTAGAGCCTATACTTCCAGCCCAGCTCTTTATGTGAAAAAGCCCTCTTACCTCAGGTACACGCTTCAGGGAATAACCAACAGAGAATATACTCTCTCTCTTCACCCACCAATGCAGGCCCAGCCCCAGCTACTATCTACAAAGCATTCGGAAACTATTCAGACCTCTTTACTTTTCCCACATTTTGTTACATAAAGCCTTATTCTAAAATTGATTAAATAAAACAAATTCCTCATCAATCTACACACAATACCCCACAATGACAAAACGAAAACAGGTTTTTAGAATTTTTGCAAATTTATTACAAATAAAAAACAGAAATACCTTATTTACATATTTATTCAGACCCTTTGCTATGAGACTCGAAATTGAGCTCAGGTGCATCCTGTTTCTAATGATCATCCGTGAGATGTTTCTACAACTTGATTGGAGTCCACTTGTGGTAAATTAAATTAATTGGACATGATTTGGAAAGGCACACACCTGTCTATATAAGGTCCCAAACTTGACAGTGCATGTCAGCGCAAAAACCAAGCCAAGAGGTCAAAGGAATACGAGGAGAAGTGCCTTGGTCAAGAACCCGACAAAATGTGGAAAAAGTCAAGAGGTTTGAATATTTTCTGAATAAACTGTCTGTTCTAAGTGTGCTATTTCTATGCTTCCCGTTCTTATGTTTTGTTTAAGTACACCATCTTCAAACAACTGAAAACACTGTATTTTTGGGACAATGGATGGTACAATGATTCTCTACACTATATATTGCTTGTTTTGTCACATAAACTGAAATTAGGCAAACTACTAGAATTTTAGCAACCAGGAAATGGCAGAGCGATTTTTGCACATTGCACCTTTCAAATAAACAAAACTTTACTACAGTAACTGTTGGCATTTATTTTCCCCACAAAACCGCAATACAAACGGTGGGTTTGGTGAACTGTTACACCCCTACTGGTTTGGTGCTGGAGATAATGAATACGAGGTTGAAAAATGGCAAAATGGCCCTTTATTAAGCAGCAACGTGGCTCCACTGGGCTTTGACAAAGTAGCTTATACTGCTTTCACAAAGGATTGAAGGTATTTTGCCTGTAAAAATAATAATAATGTTTTATTACCCCCTTACAAACAGGCCCATTTTGACCACATTCTTGCCTGCATACACCTTTTAGACCTCCTGTGCACATGCCGGCAGGCCGGTGACGAGTGGGAGTGGTGAGCAGATGTGGGTGGGCATCTATTTGAATAAATCCATTGAATTTACACCATCAAAAACACATCTATTATTCTTTTGTTTGGAAAGGTCCTAAGAAACATTAGAAGACTAATAACAGGTATTTTCAAAACAATAGAATGACATATTTTGAGTTTACTTTTGTTACGTCCAAATGAATAGTTCACTATTTAGTTCATTCAACAGACAAGACACATGCCCTGATCACAGTCAACACACACATATTTTGAGTTTACTTATGTTACGTCCAAATGAATAGTTCACTATTTAGTTCATTCAACAGACAAGACACACGTGCCCTGATCACAGTCAACACACACATATTTTGCGGTAATAATATAAAGGAATATAACAGAATAAAATACAACCAATGTTTTTTTCCTATACAGCTTGTGTCACGGGAACGTGTGGAATATAAAACAGAACCCATACATTTTGTTAACCACACTCTCCTTCCTATCGGCCCTCCACTTTGTTAGGGTGCAGGGCGTAGGGTTTGACATTGAGAGTATCTACATCATGATACCAATAGAAAGGAATAGCAATCCTATTTTCTAAAGCATGTCAGTCTCATGTTCATACTTCACAACCTCTGCAGGCTTTCGGTGTTGCCTTTACACGACTGATGAAAATAATAGGCCTGCACTTGCTCTGGCGACATTACTGCATGATAAATGTTTCTGATCAGGGATAGCTGTACCACGCACACTTATTTGCTCAGCCAAAAATAGGGCTGTCGCGGTCATGACATTGTGTCAGCTGGTTATTGTCATGCAAAAGAATCTCACTGTAATTGACTGTTAATTAACATCAACATGTTTAGTATCTCCTGGTCTCCATCAACACGTTTAGTATCTCCTGGTCTCCATCAACACGTTTAGTATCTCCTGGTCTCCATCAACACGTTTAGTATCTCCTGGTCTCCATCAACACGTTTAGTATCTCCTGGTCTCCATCAACACGTTTAGCATCTCCATCAACACATTTAGCATCTCCTGGTCTCCATCAACACGTTTAGCATCTCCTGGTCTCCATCAACACGTGTAGCATCTCCTGGTCTCCATCAACACGTTTAGCATCTCCTGGTCTCCATCAACACGTTTAGCATCTCCTGGTCTCTATCAACACGTTTAGTATCTCCTGGTCTCCATCAACACGTTTAGTATCTCCTGGTCTCCATCAACACGTTTAGTATCTCCTGGTCTCCATCAACACGTTTAGTATCTCCTGGTCTCCATAAACACGTTTAGTATCTCCTGGTCTCCATCAACACGTTTAGTATCTCCTGGTCTCATCAACACGTTTAGCATCTCCTGGTCTCCATCAACACGTTTAGCATCTCCTGGTCTCCATCAACACGTTTAGCATCTCCTGGTCTCCATCAACACGTTTAGCATCTCCATAAACACATTTAGCATCTCCATAAACACGTTTAGCATCTCCTGGTCTCCATCAACACGTTTAGCATCTCCTGGTCTCCATCAACACGTTTACCATCTCCTGGTCTCCATCAACACGTTTAGCATCTCCTGGTCTCCATCAACACGTTTAGCATCTCCATAAACACATTTAGCATCTCCATAAACACGTTTAGCATCTCCTGGTCTCCATCAACACGTTTAGCATCTCCTGGTCTCCATCAACACGTTTAGCATCTCCTGGTCTCCATCAACATGTTTAGCATCTCCTGGTCTCCATAAACACGTTTAGCATCTACTGGTCTCCATAAACACGTTTAGCATCTCCTGGACTCCATCAACACGTTTAGCATCTCCTGGTCTCCATCAACACGTTTAGTATCTCCTGATCTCGATCAACACGTTTAGCATCTCCTGGTCTCCATCAACACGTTTAGCATCTCCTGGTCTCCATCAACACGTTTAGCATCTCCTGGTCTCCATCAACATGTTTAGCATCTCCTGGTCTCCATCAAAACGTTTAGCATCTCCTGGTCTCCATAAACACGTTTAGCATCTCCTGGTCTCCATAAACACGTTTAGCATCTCCTGGTCTCCATCAACACGTTTAGCATCTCCTTGTCTCCATCAACACGTTTAGCATCTCCTGGTCTCCATCAACACGTTTAGCATCTCCTGGTCTCCATCAACACGTTTAGTATCTCCTGGTCTCCATCAACACGTTTAGCATCTCCTGGTCTCCATCAACACGTTTAGCATCTCCTGGTCTCCATCAACACGTTTAGTATCTCCTGGTCTCCATCAACACGTTTAGCATCTCCTGGTCTCATCAACACGTTTAGCATCTCCTGGTCTCCATAAACACGCTTAGCATCTCCTGGTCTCCATCAACACGTTTAGCATCTCCTGGTCTCCATCAACACGTTTAGAATCTCCTGGTCTCCATAAACACGTTTAGCATCTCCTGGTCTCCATCAACACGTTTAGTATCTCCTGGTCTCCATCAACACGTTTAGCATCTCCTGGACTCCATCAACACGTTTAGCATCTCCTGGTCTCCATCAACACGTTTAGCATCTCCTGGTCTCCATAAACACGTTTAGTATCTCCTGGTCTCCATCAACACGTTTAGTATCTCCTGGTCTCATCAACACGTTTAGCATCTCCTGGTCTCCATCAACACGTTTAGCATCTCCTGGTCTCCATCAACACGTTTAGCATCTCCTGGTCTCCATCAACACGTTTAGCATCTCCATAAACACATTTAGCATCTCCATAAACACGTTTAGCATCTCCTGGTCTCCATCAACACGTTTAGCATCTCCTGGTCTCCATCAACACGTTTAGCATCTCCTGGTCTCCATCAACACGTTTAGCATCTCCTGGTCTCCATCAACACGTTTAGCATCTCCATAAACACATTTAGCATCTCCATAAACACGTTTAGCATCTCCTGGTCTCCATCAACACGTTTAGCATCTCCTGGTCTCCATCAACACGTTTAGCATCTCCTGGTCTCCATCAACATGTTTAGCATCTCCTGGTCTCCATAAACACGTTTAGCATCTACTGGTCTCCATAAACACGTTTAGCATCTCCTGGACTCCATCAACACGTTTAGCATCTCCTGGTCTCCATCAACACGTTTAGTATCTCCTGATCTCGATCAACACGTTTAGCATCTCCTGGTCTCCATCAACACGTTTAGCATCTCCTGGTCTCCATCAACACGTTTAGCATCTCCTGGTCTCCATCAACATGTTTAGCATCTCCTGGTCTCCATCAAACGTTTAGCATCTCCTGGTCTCCATAAACACGTTTAGCATCTCCTGGTCTCCATAAACACGTTTAGCATCTCCTGGTCTCCATCAACACGTTTAGCATCTCTTGTCTCCATCAACACGTTTAGCATCTCCTGGTCTCCATCAACACGTTTAGCATCTCCTGGTCTCCATCAACACGTTTAGTATCTCCTGGTCTCCATCAACACGTTTAGCATCTCCTGGTCTCCATCAACACGTTTAGCATCTCCTGGTCTCCATCAACACGTTTAGTATCTCCTGGTCTCCATCAACACGTTTAGCATCTCCTGGTCTCATCAACACGTTTAGCATCTCCTGGTCTCCATAAACACGTTTAGCATCTCCTGGTCTCCATCAACACGTTTAGCATCTCCTGGTCTCCATCAACACGTTTAGAATCTCCTGGTCTCCATAAACACGTTTAGCATCTCCTGGTCTCCATCAACACGTTTAGTATCTCCTGGTCTCCATCAACACGTTTAACATCTCCTGGACTCCATCAACACGTTTAGCATCTCCTGGTCTCCATCAACACGTTTAGCATCTCCTGGTCTCCATAAAAACGTTTAGCATCTCCTGGTCTCCATCAACACGTTTAGCATCTCCTGGTCTCCATCAACACGTTTAGCATCTCCTGGTCTCCATAAACACGTTTAGCATCTCCTGGTCTCCATCAACACGTTTAGCATCTCCTGGTCTCCATCAACACGTTTAGCATCTCCTGGTCTCCATCAACACGTTTAGCATCTCCTGGTCTCCATCAACACGTTTAGCATCTCCTGGTCTCCATCAACACGTTTAGTATCTCCTGGTCTCCATCAACATGTTTAGCATCTCCTGGTCTCCATCAACACGTTTAGCATCTCCATAAACACGTTTAGCATCTCCTGGTCTCCATCAACACGTTTAGTATCTCCTGGTCTCCATCAACATGTTTAGCATCTCCTGGTCTCCATAAACACATTTAGCATCTCCATCAACACGTTTAGTATCTCCTGGTCTCCATCAACACGTTTAGCATCTCCTGGTCTCCATCAACACATTTAGCATCTCCAAAAACACATTTAGCATCTCCATAAACACGTTTAGCATCTCCTGGTCTCCATCAACACGTTTAGCATCTCCTGGTTACGTTTACCATCTCCTGGTCTCCATCAACACGTTTAGCATCTCCTGGTCTCATCAACACGTTTAGCATCTCCTGGTCTCCATCAACACGTTTAGCATCTCCATCAACACGTTTAGCATCTCCTGGTCTCCATCAACACGTTTAGCATCTCCATAAACACATTTAGCATCTCCATAAACACGTTTAGCATCTCCTGGTCTCCATCAACACGTTTAGCATCTCCTGGTCTCCATCAACACGTTTACCATCTCCTGGTCTCCATCAACACGTTTAGCATCTCCTGGTCTCCATCAACACGTTTAGCATCTCCATAAACACATTTAGCATCTCCATAAACACGTTTAGCATCTCCTGGTCTCCATCAACACGTTTAGCATCTCCTGGTCTCCATCAACACGTTTAGCATCTCCTGGTCTCCATCAACATGTTTAGCATCTCCTGGTCTCCATAAACACGTTTAGCATCTCCTGGTCTCCATAAACACGTTTAGCATCTCCTGGACTCCATCAACACGTTTTAGCATCTCCTGGTCTCCATCAACACGTTTAGTATCTCCTGATCTCCGATCAACACGTTTAGCATCTCCTGGTCTCCATCAACACGTTTAGCATCTCCTGGTCTCCATCAACACGTTTAGCATCTCCTGGTCTCCATCAACATGTTTAGCATCTCCTGGTCTCCATCAAAACGTTTAGCATCTCCTGGTCTCCATAAACACGTTTAGCATCTCCTGGTCTCCATAAACACGTTTAGCATCTCCTGGTCTCCATCAACACGTTTAGCATCTCCTTGTCTCCATCAACACGTTTAGCATCTCCTGGTCTCCATCAACACGTTTAGCATCTCCTGGTCTCCATCAACACGTTTAGTATCTCCTGGTCTCCATCAACACGTTTAGCATCTCCTGGTCTCCATCAACACGTTTAGCATCTCCTGGTCTCCATCAACACGTTTAGTATCTCCTGGTCTCCATCAACACGTTTAGCATCTCCTGGTCTCATCAACACGTTTAGCATCTCCTGGTCTCCATAAACACGTTTAGCATCTCCTGGTCTCCATCAACACGTTTAGCATCTCCTGGTCTCCATCAACACGTTTAGAATCTCCTGGTCTCCATAAACACGTTTAGCATCTCCTGGTCTCCATCAACACGTTTAGTATCTCCTGGTCTCCATCAACACGTTTAGCATCTCCTGGACTCCATCAACACGTTTAGCATCTCCTGGTCTCCATCAACACGTTTAGAATCTCCTGGTCTCCATAAAACGTTTAGCATCTCCTGGTCTCCATCAACACGTTTAGCATCTCCTGGTCTCCATCAACACGTTTAGCATCTCCTGGTCTCCATAAACACGTTTAGCATCTCCTGGTCTCCATCAACACGTTTAGCATCTCCTGGTCTCCATCAACACGTTTAGCATCTCCTGGTCTCCATCAACACGTTTAGCATCTCCTGGTCTCCATCAACACGTTTAGTATCTCCTGGTCTCCATCAACATGTTTAGCATCTCCTGGTCTCCATCAACACGTTTAGCATCTCCATAAACACGTTTAGCATCTCCTGGTCTCCA
This sequence comes from Oncorhynchus keta, assembly GCF_023373465.1. NCBI lineage: Eukaryota > Metazoa > Chordata > Actinopteri > Salmoniformes > Salmonidae > Oncorhynchus > Oncorhynchus keta. Next base: position 32,109,702 of record NC_068447.1, read on the forward strand.
TCAACACGTTTAGTATCTCCTGGTCTCCATCAACATGTTTAGCATCTCCTGGTCTCCATAAACACATTTAGCATCTCCATCAACACGTTTAGTATCTCCTGGTCTCCATCAACACGTTTAGCATCTCCTGGTCTCCATCAACACATTTAGCATCTCCTGGTCTCCATCAACACGTTTAGCATCTCCTGGTCTCCATCAACACGTTTAGCATCTCCTGGTCTCCATCAACACGTTTAGCATCTCCATAAACACATTTAGCATCTGCATCTCCATAAACACATTTAGCATCTCCTTGTCTCCAGAAACACGTTTAGCATCTCCTGGTCTCCATGAAGATGTTTAGCATCTCCTGGTCTCCATCAACACGTTTAGCATCTCCTGGTCTCCATAAACACGTTTAGCATCTCCTGGTCTCCATCAACACGTTTAGCATCTCCTGGTCTCCATCAACACGTTTAGTATCTCCTGGTCTCCATCAACACGTTTAGCATCTCCTGGTCTCCATCAACACGTTTAGCATCTCCTGGTCTCCATCAACACGTTTAGCATCTACTGGTCTCCATCAACACGTTTAGCATCTCCTGGTCTCCATCAACACGTTTAGCATCTCCTGGTCTCCATCAACACGTTTAGTATCTCCTGGTCTCCATCAACACGTTTAGCATCTCCTGGTCTCCATCAACACGTTTAGTATCTCCTGGTCTCCATCAACACGTTTAGCATCTACTGGTCTCCATCAACACGTTTAGCATCTCCTGGTCTCCATCGATGCGTTTAGCATCTCCTGGTCTCCATAAACACGTTTAGCATCTCCTGGTCTCCATCAACACGTTTAGCATCTCCTGGTCTCCATCAACACGTTTAGCATCTCCTGGTCTCCATCAACACGTTTAGCATCTCCTGGTCTCCATCAACACGTTTAGTATCTCCTGGTCTCCATCAACATGTTTAGCATCTCCTGGTCTCCATCAACACGTTTAGCATCTCCATAAACACGTTTAGCATCTCCTGGTCTCCATCAACACGTTTAGTATCTCCTGGTCTCCATCAACATGTTTAGCATCTCCTGGTCTCCATAAACACATTTAGCATCTCCATCAACACGTTTAGTATCTCCTGGTCTCCATCAACACGTTTAGTATCTCCTGGTCTCCATCAACACATTTAGCATCTCCTGGTCTCCATCAACACGTTTAGCATCTCCTGGTCTCCATCAACACGTTTAGCATCTCCTGGTCTCCATCAACACGTTTAGCATCTCCATAAACACATTTAGCATCTGCATCTCCATAAACACATTTAGCATCTCCTTGTCTCCAGAAACACGTTTAGCATCTCCTGGTCTCCATGAAGATGTTTAGCATCTCCTGGTCTCCATCAACACGTTTAGCATCTCCTGGTCTCCATAAACACGTTTAGCATCTCCTGGTCTCCATCAACACGTTTAGCATCTCCTGGTCTCCATCAACACGTTTAGCATCTCCTGGTCTCCATCAACACGTTTAGCATCTCCTGGTCTCCATCAACACGTTTAGCATCTACTGGTCTCCATCAACACGTTTAGCATCTCCTGGTCTCCATCAACACGTTTAGCATCTCCTGGTCTCCATCAACACGTTTAGCATCTCCTGGTCTCCATCAACACGTTTAGAATCTCCTGGTCTCCATAAACACGTTTAGCATCTCCTGGTCTCCATCAACACGTTTAGTATCTCCTGGTCTCCATCAACACGTTTAACATCTCCTGGACTCCATCAACACGTTTAGCATCTCCTGGTCTCCATCAACACGTTTAGAATCTCCTGGTCTCCATAAAAACGTTTAGCATCTCCTGGTCTCCATCAACACGTTTAGCATCTCCTGGTCTCCATCAACACGTTTAGCATCTCCTGGTCTCCATAAACACGTTTAGCATCTCCTGGTCTCCATCAACACGTTTAGCATCTCCTGGTCTCCATCAACACGTTTAGCATCTCCTGGTCTCCATCAACACGTTTAGCATCTCCTGGTCTCCATCAACACGTTTAGTATCTCCTGGTCTCCATCAACATGTTTAGCATCTCCTGGTCTCCATCAACACGTTTAGCATCTCCATAAACACGTTTAGCATCTCCTGGTCTCCATCAACACGTTTAGTATCTCCTGGTCTCCATCAACATGTTTAGCATCTCCTGGTCTCCATAAACACATTTAGCATCTCCATCAACACGTTTAGTATCTCCTGGTCTCCATCAACACGTTTAGCATCTCCTGGTCTCCATCAACACATTTAGCATCTCCTGGTCTCCATCAACACGTTTAGCATCTCCTGGTCTCCATCAACACGTTTAGCATCTCCTGGTCTCCATCAACACGTTTAGCATCTCCATAAACACATTTAGCATCTGCATCTCCATAAACACATTTAGCATCTCCTTGTCTCCAGAAACACGTTTAGCATCTCCTGGTCTCCATGAAGATGTTTAGCATCTCCTGGTCTCCATCAACACGTTTAGCATCTCCTGGTCTCCATAAACACGTTTAGCATCTCCTGGTCTCCATCAACACGTTTAGCATCTCCTGGTCTCCATCAACACGTTTAGTATCTCCTGGTCTCCATCAACACGTTTAGCATCTCCTGGTCTCCATCAACACGTTTAGCATCTCCTGGTCTCCATCAACACGTTTAGCATCTACTGGTCTCCATCAACACGTTTAGCATCTCCTGGTCTCCATCAACACGTTTAGCATCTCCTGGTCTCCATCAACACGTTTAGTATCTCCTGGTCTCCATCAACACGTTTAGCATCTCCTGGTCTCCATCAACACGTTTAGTATCTCCTGGTCTCCATCAACACGATTAGCATCTACTGGTCTCCATCAACACGTTTAGCATCTCCTGGTCTCCATCGATCGCGTTTAGCATCTCCTGGTCTCCATAAACACGTTTAGCATCTCCTGGTCTCCATCAACACGTTTAGCATCTCCTGGTCTCCATCAACACGTTTAGCATCTCCTGGTCTCCATCAACACGTTTAGCATCTCCTGGTCTCCATCAACACGTTTAGTATCTCCTGGTCTCCATCAACATGTTTAGCATCTCCTGGTCTCCATCAACACGTTTAGCATCTCCATAAACACGTTTAGCATCTCCTGGTCTCCATCAACACGTTTAGTATCTCCTGGTCTCCATCAACATGTTTAGCATCTCCTGGTCTCCATAAACACATTTAGCATCTCCATCAACACGTTTAGTATCTCCTGGTCTCCATCAACACGTTTAGTATCTCCTGGTCTCCATCAACACATTTAGCATCTCCTGGTCTCCATCAACACGTTTAGCATCTCCTGGTCTCCATCAACACGTTTAGCATCTCCTGGTCTCCATCAACACGTTTAGCATCTCCATAAACACATTTAGCATCTGCATCTCCATAAACACATTTAGCATCTCCTTGTCTCCAGAAACACGTTTAGCATCTCCTGGTCTCCATGAAGATGTTTAGCATCTCCTGGTCTCCATCAACACGTTTAGCATCTCCTGGTCTCCATAAACACGTTTAGCATCTCCTGGTCTCCATCAACACGTTTAGCATCTCCTGGTCTCCATCAACACGTTTAGTATCTCCTGGTCTCCATCAACACGTTTAGCATCTCCTGGTCTCCATCAACACGTTTAGCATCTCCTGGTCTCCATCAACACGTTTAGCATCTACTGGTCTCCATCAACACGTTTAGCATCTCCTGGTCTCCATCAACACGTTTAGCATCTCCTGGTCTCCATCAACACGTTTAGTATCTCCTGGTCTCCATCAACACGTTTAGCATCTCCTGGTCTCCATCAACACGTTTAGTATCTCCTGGTCTCCATCAACACGATTAGCATCTACTGGTCTCCATCAACACGTTTAGCATCTCCTGGTCTCCATCGATGCGTTTAGCATCTCCTGGTCTCCATCAATACGTTTAGCATCTCCTGGTCTCCATCAACACGTTTAGTATCTCCTGGTCTCCATCAACACGTTTAGTATCTCCTGGTCTCCATCAATACGTTTAGCATCTCCTGGTCTCCATCAACACGTTTAGCATCTCCATGAACACGTTTAGCATCTCCTGGTCTCCATCAACACGTTTAGCATCTCCTGGTCTCCATCAACACGTTTAGCATCTCCTGGTCTCCATCAACACGTTTAGCATCTCCTGGTCTCCATCAACACGTTTAGCATCTCCTGGTCTCCATCAACACGTTTAGCATCTCCATAAACACGTTTAGCATCTCCTGGTCTCCATCAACACGTTTAGTATCTCGTGGTCTCCATCAACATGTTTAGTATCTCCTGGTCTCCATCAACATGTTTAGTATCTCCTGGTCTCCATCAACACGTTTAGCATCTCCTGGTCTCCATCAACACGTTTAGCATCTCCTGGTCTCCATCAACACGTTTAGTATCTCCTGGTCTCCATAAACACGTTTAGCATCTCCTGGACTGCATCAACATGTTTAGTATCTCCTGGTCTCCATCAACATGTTTAGTATCTCCTGGTCTCCATCAACACGTTTAGTATCTCCTGGTCTCCATCAACATGTTTAGTATCTCCTGGTCTCCATCAACATGTTTAGTATCTCCTGGTCTCCACACCTACAAGCTGCTGATGCGTCTTTGGAACATCTACATTTAAAAAAAGTCTAATAAACCAATTGAATATACAACATCACAATAAATCCATTATTTATTTTAGGCATGTCTAAAGAAACATGATATGAAGAAAATGTATTTCAGAAGAACAGAATATAAGTTGACCTACTGTATGTTATGTGGCTATGCTCCATGTCATAGGCTGTAGGCTTGTTCCTTTAGTAGACAAGTTCGGCTGTCAGTCCCAAACCATTATTTTAGAATAGGTTATTTGATTTTATAGTCGATTTTATAGTAGTAATATATAGTAATATAATTGAGAATATTTTTCCCATTCTGGAGCTAGTCTGCAGATGAATTTATTTTTGCCTGACCTACAGACAGTGATGTCAGTCCTCTAATACAGGACTAGTAAAGGCTCAGTGCACTACTTTCGTTTAAAAAATTATAACAATAATACAAATATTTAGATATTATATATATATATATATATATTTACTTACAGTACCAGTCAAAAGTTTGGACACACTTACTAATTCAAGGGCTTTTCTTTATTTGTACATTGTATAAGAATAATGAAGACATCAAAACTATGAAATAACACAAATGGAATCATGTAGTAACCAAAAAAATGTTAAATAAATGAAGTAGTCACCCTTTGCCTTGATGACAGCTTTGCACCCTCTTGGCACTCACTCAACTAGCTTCATGAGGTAGTCACCTGGAATGCATTTCAATTAATAGGTGTGCCTTGTTAAAATTCAATTTGTGGAATCTCTTTCCTTCTTAATGCGTTTAAGGTAGGGGTGGTATACAGAAGATAGCCTAATTTGGTAAAAGAGTCCATATTATGGCAAGAACAGCTCAAATAAGCAAAGAGAAATGACAGTCCATCATAGCTTTACTTTAAGACATGAAGGTCAGTCAATTTGTAAAATTTCAATAACTTTGAATGGCTGCATAGAAACCACTATGAAAGAACACCAATAAGACTTGCTTGGGCCAAGAAAACACAAGCAATAGACATTAGACCGGTGGAAATCTGGGTGAGTGAAGTTAAAGTGAAGAGTGAAGTAAAAGCAGCCAACAAGTGCTCAGCATATGTGAGAACTCCTTCAAGGCGGTTGGAAAAGCATTCCAGGTGAACCTGGTTGAGAGAGCGTGCAAAGCTGTCGTCAAGGCAAAGGGTGGCTACTATGAAGAATTTCAAATATAAAATATATTTTGATTTGTTTAACACTTTTTTGGTTACTACATGATTCCATATGTGTTATTTCATAGTTCATAGTGATGTCTTATTCTTCAATGTAGAGAAGAGTTAAAAAAATAGTAAAAATAACGAAACCCCCTGAGTAGGTGTGTCCAAACTTTTGACTGGTACTGTATATATATATCACCAGGTGATATTTTGCCCAAACTCCGTATGCCATGGGCTTTCCAACCCTATTCCTAAGCCGTAGGCAGAACTTTATCGAAATTACTACTAGGTCGCTAGGCGGGAAAAGAAGTTTGGGCTTTGATACCGGCAATACCTTTCAGATATAAGGAAATTCTGAAAAAATATGGTGGAAAAACGTCTTAGTATGAAAAGGATTACTGCTTTTCCTCTCCTTCTCTTTCATTATCTCTTAATTACTCCTTCTCTTCTACTTTGTTCCTTGTATTCTCTCCCTTTTCTCTATATGATAAAGCAATTTAGCAGCCACTTATTCAATCAGTAAGCTATTTAAAAGTATTTTTCTACACCAGAAAACCGAGAAAGTTGCAAATACGATAATAAGCCAATCTAATTTACCAATCTCAGTGTACAACTCCCTATTCAAAACATCTCAATGCAGTGAATATGCCGTTAACATAGATGTGAAAGTAGAAGTTAATGCACAGATGAACAAATATGTTGTTCACACATCTCCAAGCCCCTGGTCTATACTGGAGTGTGTGAATAAGGCATTTCGGCCTACAGTATAGCGATCACATCGATGAGCTGAGAGAATTGTGGCTCTGAGAGATCCAGGAATCTCAGTCATTTTGTTGCTTGTTTTTCATTTGTTTATGCATGTGTTCCCGTCTGTTTCTCTGTGCCAGACGGAGCCCAGATCTGTGGTGAATCACTGGAGACTCTTGAGGAACAGTCAGTCAGCTCATCCACCCATCCAGGCTCTGTAGCTGGGCAGGCCACCCCTAGGTGGCTCAGTGGAGCAGAGCAGAACCCCCCCACACACAAACAGACATGTAGATCCTAACTAATACACACAGAATTTTAGACACAGAGCACAGAGGCATGGGGGCCCTGGGGCTGCGGTTGGGCCACAGCTGCTCCTTAGCCAATCCCACAGAGCAATGACTATACCCCATTTCAATCCAACAGCCTATTAGATCAACCTATTGTAGATGAAGCAGAAAGTGGTGTCAACAGAGACACAGGGGAGAGAGAGAGAGAGAGAGAGAGAGAGAGAGAGAGAGAGAGAGAGAGAGAGAGAGAGAGAGAGAGACAGAGAGAGAGAGAGAGAGAGAGAGAGAGAGAGAGAGAGAGAGAGAGAGAGAGAGAGAGAGAGAGAGAGAGAGAGAGAGAGAGAGAGAGGTGAGGGCTATCACATCTTGCAACAGTGTCTCAAAGGGTTAACCAGGAAGCAGAGCATTCTGGGTCAAAGTGGACTTTCCACAAGGTTCTGTGTTTTCCTCTCCAACTCTTTTAAAGAGGTGCCACTGTAGCTCCAGTACTGCACAGCTGACCGGCACCAGAGAACCAGGTGATAGCAATGAAAAATACCCAGATCCTCTCCCTACCTAGCGATGCTCCAGTCGGGTTCAATCCTCAGGACGGTGGGGTCATCGGTGTAGTTATATTTGACCTCCGGGTTCCTCAGCTCTGCAGAGTCGATGTCCACCATGACTGGTGTGCTGCCAGGGGTCAGCCCCGCTGGGGTCACACACACTATCTCCCGGGCATTCCTCCTGCAGAGAGAAGGGGAGAAACATGGTTCAAGGATGACAACGGTTACAAAGAGATATCACGAGTTTCCTCAGTATGACAGAAACCAATGGTCTAGGTTTCAGCACCTGTCTCTAAAGAAATGGTCATACCTTATGTCAATGTGTACATGAACGAGCGCTTCATTGTTAAAAGCCGTGTCTACCAATGTTTGGTGTGTCTAGTCAATTATTACACAGTAACTACGATATCTAATCTGTAGCGCTGTTGGATGATGCTTGAATTTCTGGGAAAGTGCCGCAGTCTTTCTAGGAAGAGAGGAGAGGAGTGATTCTGGTGTGATTCCCAGGTCCTGATTGGAGACGTGCCTGCAATGTCTCCTCTGATTCCCCTCGCCCCGTTTCCATGGGAACCTGCTTCACAACGCACGCTCCACAAACCCTCCCAAGATTGCATATATTTTGACAAGGTGTTAGTGACAAACAACAAAACGAGAATGAGACAGACACAAAGAGGACGAGAGAGAGAAGGAGACAGACACAAAGAGGACAAGAGAGAGAAGGAGACAGACACAAAGAGGATGAGAGAGAGAGGAGACAGACACAAAGAGGGCGAGAGAGAGAAGGAGACAGACACAAAGAGGACGAGAGAGAGAAGGAGACAGACACAAAGAGGACGAGAGAGAGAAGGAGACAGACACAAAGAGGGCGAGAGAGAGAGAGGAGACAGACACAAAGAGGACGAGAGAGAGAAGGAGACAGACACAAAGAGGACAAGAGAGAGAAGGAGACAGACACAAAGAGGATGAGAGAGAGAGGAGACAGACACAAAGAGGGCGAGAGAGAGAAGGAGACAGACAAAGAGAACGAGAGAGAGAAGGAGACAGACACAAAGAGGACGAGAGAGAGAGAAGGAGACAGACACAAAGAGGACGAGAGAGAGAAGGAGACAGACACAAAGAGGACGAGAGAGAGAAGGAGACAGACACAAAGAGGGCGAGAGAGAGAAGGAGACAGACACAAAGAGGACGAGAGAGAGAAGGAGACAGACACAAAGAGGACGAGAGAGAGAGAGGAGACAGACACAAAGAGGACGAGAGAGAGAAGGAGACAGACACAAAGAGGACGAGAGAGAGAGAAGGAGACAGACACAAAGAGGATGAGAGAGAGAGAAGGAGACAGACACAAAGAGGACGAGAGAGAGAGAAGGAGCCAGACAAAGAGAACGAGAGAGAGAAGGAGACAGACACAAAGAGGACGAGAGAGAGAGAAGGAGACAGACACAAAGAGGATGAGAGAGAGAGAAGGAGACAGACACAAAGAGGACGAGAGAGAGAAGGAGACAGACAAAGAGGACGAGAGAGAGAAGGAGACAGACACAAAGAGGATGAGAGAGTGGAGACAGACACAAAGAGGACGAGAGAGAGAAGGAGACAGACAAAGAGGACGAGAGAGAGAAGGAGACAGACACAAAGAGGATGAGAGAGTGGAGACAGACACAAAGAGGACGAGAGAGAGAGAAGGAGACAGACACAAAGAGGACGAGAGAGAGAAGGAGACAGACACAAAGAGGACGAGAGAGAGAAGGAGACAGACACAAAGAGGACGAGAGAGAGAGAAGGAGACAGACACAAAGAGGACGAGAGAGAGAAGGAGACAGACACAAAGAGGACGAGAGAGAGAAGGAGACAGACACAAAGAGGACGAGAGAGAGAGGAGACAGACACAAAGAGGACGAGAGAGAGAAGGAGACAGACACAAAGAGGACGAGAGAGAGAAGGAGTCAGACACAAAGAGGACGAGAGAGAGAGAAGGAGACAGACACAAAGAGGACGAGAGAGAGAAGGAGACAGACACAAAGAGGATGAGAGAGAGAGAGGAGACAGACACAAAGAGGACGAGAGAGAGAAGGAGAGAGAGAGAAGGAGACAGACACAAAGAGGACGAGAGAGAGAAGGAGAGAGAGAGAAGGAGACAGACACAAAGAGGACGAGAGAGAGAAGGAGAGAGAGAGAAGGAGACAGACACAAAGAGGACGAGAGAGAGAGGGCGAGAGAGAGAAGGAGACAGACACAAAGAGGACGAGAGAGAGAGAAGGAGACAGACACAAAGAGGACGAGAGAGAGAAGGAGACAGACACAAACAGGACGACAGAGAGAAGGAGACAGACACAAAGAGGACGAGAGAGAGAGAAGGAGACAGACACAAAGAGGACGAGAGAGAGAAGGAGACAGACACAAAGAGGATGAGAGAGAGAGAGGAGACAGACACAAAGAGGACGAGAGAGAGAGAAGGAGACAGACAAAGAGGACGAGAGAGAGAAGGAGACAGACAAAGAGGACGAGAGAGAGAAGGAGACAGACAAAGAGGACGAGAGAGAGAAGGAGACAGACAAAGAGGACGAGAGAGAGAAGGAGCCAGACACAAAGAGGACGAGAGAGAGAAGGAGACAGACAAAGAGGACGAGAGAGAGAAGGAGAGAGAGAGAAGGAGAGAGAGAGAGAATGAGAGAGAGGAGAGAGAGAGAAGGAGAGAGAGAAGGAGAGAGAGAGGAGAGAGAGAGAAGGAGAGAGAGAGAAGGAGAGAGAGAGAGAATGAGAGAGAGGAGAGAGAGAGAAGGAGAGAGAGAAGGAGAGAGAGAGGAGAGAGAGAGAAGGAGAGAGAGAGAGAGAAGGTAGCACTGCAGAAAAAAAGATAATTGCTGGATTATCTTTGAAAGGAAATAAATAGAAATAGATGTGTTTCTATCCAGGATAACAGTGGAAACAGCTTGGCTGAGGACAGACACCAACTGTAGCACTGTGACATATATGAACATCAGAAAGATGACATGCACAGACACAGTATGACATAGAAAAACAACACAGACAGCACGGACACAAGCACACAACAACCACACACTGCATCTCAAACACTTCCAGTCAATGGAGGGAGGGTGAATCAGCGGGAGATGGGGGTATCATTGATAAAGTCCTGGCTCTGGTCCAGGTAGAAGTGTCTGCATTAGTCAGAGGATGGCAGAGCTTTCTCCCCTCCCTCCCCCTGTATCTCTCCTCCCTCCCGCTGTATATCCCCTCCGCTCACTCCCCATGTATCTCTCCTCGCCTCACTCCCCTGCATCTCTCCTCACTCCCCCTGTATCTCTCCTCCCTCCCCCTGTATCTCCCCTCTCCTCACTCCCCATGTATCTCTCCTCACTCCCCCTGTATCTCTCCTCCCTCCCCCTGTATCTCCCCTCTCCTCACTCCCCAAGTATCTCTCCTCACTCCCCCTGTATCTCTCCTCACTCCCCTGTATCTCTCCTCCCCTCACTCTCCCTATATCTCTCCTCCCTCCCCCTGTATCTCTCCTCCCCTCCCTCCCCTGTATCTCTCCTCCCTCCCAATGTATCTCTCCTCCCTCCCCCTGTATCTCTCCTCACTCCCCCTGTATCTCCCCTCTCCTCACTCCCCGGGTATCTCTCCTCACCCCCCCTGTATCTCTCCTCACTCCCCATGTACCTCTCCTCACTCCCCCTGTATCTCCCCTCACTCCCCCTGTATCTCTCCTCACTCCCCCTGTATCTCTCCTCACTCCCCTGTATCTCTCCTCACCCCCTGTATCTCTCCTCACTCCCCCTGTATCTCCACTCACTCCCCTGTATTTCTCCTCACTCCCCCTGTATCTCTCACTCCCCTGTATCTCTCCTCACTCCCCTGTATCTCCCCTCACTCCCGCTATATCTCTCCTCACTCCCCTGTATCTCCCCTCACTCCCCTGTATTTCTCCTCACTCCCCTGTATCTCTCCTCACTCCCCTGTATCTCTCCTCACTCCCCCTGTATCTCTCCTCACTCCCCCTGTATCTCCCCTCACTCCCGCTATATCTCTCCTCACTCCCCCTGTATCTCTCCTCACTCCCCTTGTATCTCCCCTCACTCCCTCTGTCAGGAACCTCGCACTCACTCCCCCTGTATCTCTCCTCACTCCCCCTGTATCTCCCCTCACTCCCCCTGTATTTCTCCTCACTCCCCCTGTATCTCTCCTCACTCCCCCTGTATCTCTCCTCACTCCCCCTGTATCTCTCCTCACTCCCCCTGTATCTCCCCTCACTCCCGCTATATCTCTCCTCACTCCCCCTGTATCTCTCCTCACTCCCCTTGTATCTCCCCTCACTCCCTCTGTCAGGAACCTCGCACTCACTCCCCCTGTATCTCTCCTCACTCCCCCTGTATCTCTCCTCACTCCCCCTGTATCTCTCCTCACTCCCCCTGTATCTCCTCACTCCCCCTGTATCTCCCGCCACTCCCCCTGTATCTCTCCTCACTCCCCCTGTATCTCTCCTCACTCCCCTGTATCTCTCCTCACTCCCCCTGTATCTCTCGTCACTCCCCCTGTATCTCTCCTCAATCCCCCTGTATCTCTCCTCCCTCCCCCTGTATCTCTCCTCACTCTCCCTGTATCTCCCGCCACTCCCCCTGTATCTCCCCTCACTCCCCCTGTATCTCTCCTCACTCCCCCTGTATCTCCCCTCACTCCCCCTGTATCTCTCCTCACTCCCCCTGTATCTCACCTCACTCCCCCTGTATTTATCCTCACTCCCCCTGTATCTCTCCCCTCACCCCCTGTATCTCTCCTCAACCCCCTGTATCTCCCCTCACTCCCCTGTATCTCTCCTCACTCCCCTGTATCTCTCCTCACACCCCTGTATCTCTCCTCACTCCCCCTGTATCTCCCTTCACTCCCCCTGTATCTCCCCTTACTCCCTCTGTCAGGAACCTGGCACTCACTCCCCCTGTATCTCTCCTCACTCCCCCTGTATCTCTCCTCACTTCCCCTGTATCTCTCCTCACTCCCCCTGTATCTCTCCTCACTCCTCCTGTATCTCCCCTCACTCCCCCTGTATCTCTCCTCACTCCACCTGTATCTCCCCTCACTCCCCCTGTATCTCTCCTCACTCCCCCTGTATCTCTCCTCACTCCCCCTGTATCTCTCCTCACTCCCCCTGTATCTCTCCTCACTCCCCATGTATCTCTCCTCACTCCCCCTGTATCTCTCCTCACTCCCCCTGTATCTCTCCCTCACTCCCCTGTATCTCTCCTCCCTCCCTCCCCTGTATCTCCCCTCCCTCCCCCTGTATCTCTCCTCCCTCCCCCTGTATCTCCCCTCACTCCCCCTGTATCTCTCCTCACTCCCCCTGTATCTCCCCTCACACCCCTGTATCTCTCCTCACTCCCCCTGTATCTCCCCTCACTCCCCATGTATCTCTCCCTCCCTCCCCTGTATCTCTCCTCACTCCCCTGTATCTCTCCCCACTCCCCCCTGTATCTCTCCTCACTCCCTTGTATCTCCCCTCACTCCCCCTATATCTCCGCTAATTCCCCCTGTATCTCCCCTCACTCCCTCTGTCAGGAACCTGGCACTCACTCCCCCTGTATCTCTCCTCCTCACTCCCCCTGTATCTCTCCCCTCACTCCCCTGTATCTCCCCTCACTCCCCCTGTATCTCTCCTCACTCCACCTGTATCTCTCCTCACTCCCCCTGTATCTCTCCTCACTTCCCCTGTATCTCCTCTCACTCCCCCTGTATCTCTCCTCACTCCCCCTGTATCTCCCCTCACTCCCCCTGTATCTCTCCTCACTCCCCCTGTATCTCCCCTCACTCCCTCTGTCAGGAACCTGGCACTCACACTCCCTGTATCTCCCCTCACTCCCCCTGTATCTCCCCTCACTCCCTCTGTCAGGAACCTGGCACTCACACTCCCTGGCTGGGCTCTACCTCCCTCTCAGCTGCAATGCAGAGCAGACGATGGCTGTCTGACTCCCTCACTATTCCTTAGATAGACAGTAAATCTACAGCACTGTGCATGGTGGACCCACTGTGGTAATACTTGGTCCAGAGAGCTAAGTAGAGACAGGTGGACAGACAGAGAGACAGACAGTGACAGACACTCACTTTTTGAAGTGGCAGGGGTGGCGTCCGATGTTGACAAACACAGAACTGCCGGCGTTGAGGTGGTTGCCCTCAATGGTGACCCTGGTGCCCCCAGAGAGAGGACCCTGAGCAGGCAGCACTCGAGTGAAGAAAGGTGTCTGGAGATGGAAGTAAACCATAACACATATGTTTATACATTTAGATTAGCAAAAAACAAAATCATCAATACTCAGTCTAATGTAAGGATCCATCTAGTGTGTCATCTGGCTACGACTTACCACAAAGGTGAATGCCCGGGGTGAGAGGGCCCTGTAGTCCGTCAGGCAGTCCCTCACACACACCTCCACGTTGGCCTCCTGCACCCGGTAGCCCGTGGCATCATTTAGCAAACACACAATTCTGTATGTGGAAGAGGCGAGGGTAGGGAAGGTTCAGCGAGAGAGAGATGGCGGGAGGGAGAGGGGAGTTCGGGATTCACATGAGCATTCACCCGTGAGGTCGGCTGTAACCGACTGTAAAGGTGTCTGATATTTGCGTAGTGAATCCTCCGAATTTTAAAGGAGCATTCGCCATCAACCCGGCGTTTGGATATATTGTTTGATCTATATGAATAGAGTAGAGCAGGGAGGCGAATATCACAGGAGAGGAAGGAAGATACTCAAGATGGGGAGAGGAAACAATAGACACTGAGAGAAAGAGAGCCAAATGACAGGTCAAGAGAGATGGAGAGAAAGACAACGTCAACAAGAAGCTCCTCACCTCTCAGCGCTTATGTACTCCTCCTCAATGGGGATACAGGGCACCTTGCCCAGACGCACTCCTGTCAGGATGTCCCTGAACTGTAGGCCCAGGTTCTCCCCCGTGATGGTCAGCCTGGTGCCCCCCTGTCTCGGCCCCGTCTCCGGAAACAGCTGCAACACAGGGAGGGAGGGGAAGATCAATGACTGTCTGGTTAGAAGCCACTGAGAGACAAGGTGAGGCCAACCGCTGTATTGTCAGTGTAGGCAGCGCAGACCAAAGAGGACTGAGAGAGAAGAGAGAGAAGTCTGTGAATGGTCAGCAGGGGATGTGTAAGAACAGTAAGGTTCTCTCCCTTTCTCTCTTGTTCACCCAAACACCATAATCCAGCCAGCCATGTTTTAATGAAGAAAAATCACCTCTCCGCTTTGAAAAACAGAAAAACCTTGTGCGGCGCACAGCGAAAGGCCTCTTGTCCACCTAACTGAAACATATTATGCCGGCTCCCTCGTCACTGCTTTGTAGCAACGTCCCACACAGCAGCTCCATAATGTGATTTATTTAGCCAAATTACTCCCCGTAACGAGGACAGGTGTGGCATGACAAAACAAACATGGTGACTGATGTGAGGCGGCAGCATCCGGGAGGCGGCCTCTAACAACCATCACAAGGTAATTATGGGTAATCTCACTGGCTGCCTGTTCCACCACATGGTTGACTGGGCAGAGCATGTCGGGGAAACGGCACCCTGGCATGTCCCGAGGCATGGTGGCGTTTCATTGGCTGGCCATCCCTGGGTTCTGTAGTGGCCACAGGAGCAGCCCCTGAGGCCAGGCACTCACAGCAGACTAACCTCACCCAGCTCCAGAGCTATCCCTCTACCACATGATGACATGGTAGTGGTAGCTAAAGGCCTGTGTGAAGCAGCGTGACACTGCTGTGGTTGGACTGGGAACCAGGGTGACATGGCCAACATGAGGCAGGCTATAAACGGGGTTGTTAATGTGTTCCAGGAGAAGCTGGTGAAGGATGGATGTCAGCAGGCAGTGGACTGTTTAGGGAAGGACAGCAGGGCCTATAGAAACAGTACAGCAGACAAACACGGTATGAACCTCCCCTGACAATGGGGGAGTGAGGGGGTTGTTGTGAGGCTGAGGGGCGACTCTTGTAGCCACAATAACAACCCAAACAAAATGAATGGTGTAGCACCTTCAGTAGGTTGTGAGACACACACATTGTCTGAGACCATCCGAGGCCTCTGTGTTATATAGCCTTTCTAGAGTCTGACTGTCCTACTCCCAGGAACCCCTAGGATCTGGCACGAGGAAAACACTAGCCTCTGAACACTGAACTCTGCCAATGAGAGTTAAAACAGTGAAGTAGTGTGCTTTAATTGGTTTCAGAGGGGTTACTTCACATGACCCCCCCCACACACATACACACTCCCTGACAGAATGAGAGGAGAGAGCGAGCGCAAAAGAGAGAAAGAGAGAGAAAGAGAGAGATAGAGAGAGAAA